>NW_015151016.1:89550-163446 GCF_000732505.1 Cyprinodon variegatus | reverse complement strand
GCGAGTCGAGCAGCTAAAGTTAAATTTTTCCAACTCCTGCAGCAGCTGCGTTTGAAGCTCGTCAGATGCTCAGAAGCTCAAGACGCGCTGCTCATGCAGCTCAAAGCGAGCTGCGGGACGTTTTGCTGCACCTTGATGCACGTCAACCATTGACTTTGCATGTAAACTAGCTGCTCCTGCTGCTTTAGATGTGAACGTAGCATAAAGCCTCCGTACATGGGTCGTGTGTGCTAACCACTGCGCCACCAAAGCACACCCTTGTTTTTGAAGTTTTTAGATTTATAGTGGAATCCTGGTGTAATGAAGATTATCTGTAAATATAAATGATTGAAACTTCATGGTGGAAAATTGATAAGGTCACATTAAAAGTGTTGATCGGATGTCCGTCTGTTCCACACGTGCTTATTTAGTCCCCCTGAATAAGAACTTAGGGAATATCCAGATGTTTTTTTGGTGGATCTTCATTGTGTTAGAAAATGCTCATCAACTGCAGAAACACAATTTTCTAGTTTATTTGTCGTATTACAGCATAAACTAGGTTTTTTCGGAAAGAAATGAATATATTAAAATGCTCCCAAAGAATCAGATAATTATCAGCAGTTTAGTCAGTCACTTTTAATGCTGATGGGAGTGTATACTTCCATGTTTAGACAACATATCGAAGCTTGGGATTACAGGATGTTATTATTGGGTCATTAGTGACATGTGGCAATCATTGCATCAAATCTCGATCTAAAGTGTTAAATGTGGAGCTGTTCTGTATTACAAATGCAGACAGGGAAGAAAAAAAAAACTTTGTTTTACAAACCAATTAAAAGTTTCACTGTGAGCTGTTCACTTTTCCCACAAAAGCTTGAGCTGAAGTAGGTTGATGTCACATAAAATGGATATCTGTATACTGTAATAGCTGTAACACATCAGGGTCATTTTCTAAGCTTTAATTTATTTTAAAACCTAAAGGAAAACCTAAAGAAATAATTTCTGAAAGTGCAGTGATATATTTTTGGCGCATTGGGTCATTTTGTTTCTATCCACCTTTGCCTTCCCTCTTTGCCTCTGTAGGTTTTCTTATTCTGGCTCCATCACTGTCCGTTGAACAGTCAGCACTTAATCCCACACAAACGGCCCCTTTTTAAAACAAGCATGCAACGCTAATCTATTTCTGCACAAATTTAAACCATGTCATGTGGCAATGCTTACTCCAGAACAAGGGACTTATTTTGGTGGGGTGTTTTTTAAGGTTACGATGGCCCTTTATTTTTAACACCCAGTCTCGGTCCACCCAGCGTTGAGTCACAGACCCCAGCTATGCTAGTGTATTTGATGTAATGGCTGTTTGACTAACACACAGTTCACATGAACACACCCAAGCCCAGGCCTGCACCGGTGAGCCAACGCGCTCGCCCCGTGGTTGCTTCATTTCACAGAAAGCGTCTCTAACTTTGCTCCTGGGTTCGGGGCGTGATGGGTCCGACGAGCTGCACTCAGTCCCTCTAGGTTAAACCAGTCTGTCTGTATGTATTAGGTGCAGTCTCTCATGTTTTTCCAGTTTTGCTGCACCAGAATGCCGACTGCTGAGCACGTGGCTTTGGGTCGTAACATGACATGCAGGAATCCTACCAGTCTTTGCAGATCAATGCCTCCCCCATAACGATACGAAGCTCCTTAGGAATGACATGCCAGCCTCCTCCAGTCTTGGCTCACTCCTGCCACACATTGCAACACCCTGAAAACAAAGAATACCAGTCATGCTGAAGTTTGGATAGTCCGCTTCCCAAGTGAACCATTGGTTCCTCGTGCACCTTGTCATAGCAACGGTTGCTGTGTTTAGGTGAGCCTGTGTGTTTTGCTAATGAACTAAGATGTATGACCAAGCTGTGTGGTATTTTTCATTTTATCGCCGGTGGAAAACGATGCGGCATGACTTAAAATAAAGTAAAAGTACACATGCATTGATCCTAAAGTAAACGCCACTTAAGTCCGAGTGTATTAATTGTTAGCCATAGTATTGATGTATTGGCTAAACGTTTCCACACTACCCACACCCGTTGAAAACAGTTTGCAAATTAGAATTAGAAACAATTATGATGATAATCGATTAAAAAAAATGCTTTTGGATGGTTGGTCATCAGTTTCTGTTTTTGCTGTCAGTATTTCTGACCTGCTAAGCTGTGGTTCTTCTTCTTGAGTGTAAGGAGTAAGCTGCTCTGTGGATGTGCATATTTGTATTCGTCTAATGTTTGTATGTGAACTTTGTTGTGGAAAGGGGCCTGTGGGCTCCTGGCTCAGAGATGAAAGGCGTTTCTCATGTGGCTGCTTTAAGTGAAGCTCCTGAGTCAGCGTGCAGCCACAACCCCCCTTCCCCCTCTGTTCCCTACCTCCCTCTACAGCTCTGGTAATTTACAATTACAACGCCTTGAAAAAACATTTATACACCTCAAACTTTTCCACTTTGTCCTGTAGGAACCACAAACTTTAATGTGTTTTATTGGGATTTTATGTGTTAGAGCAACACAAAGAAGGCAGCTGTTTAAAGGGAGCTAATAGAGTACGTCGTTTTCTTTGATTCCCGTTAATAAAACACTTGGGTTACTCTATTCTTTCGAAGTAATCTGAAAACTGTGTGACTGTTTGTGCTTTGAAGGACTTTAATTATCTTATAACCCTAACTTTACTTGGTCACTGCAAATAACATTCATCATACAATTCTCTTGATGAACCATGGTGGTGGCAGCTTTATGCTGTGGGCTTTGGCTTAGCAGGGTCAGATTTTTATAGGAAGAATGGAAATAGTTCTGCAAATAAAGGAAGTTTTCTTTTAATTTTGCAGCACTGCAAAGGAAGCGCCTCAGGTCATCAATAGCTGCGTTTCCATTAAAGGGGGCACAAAACTTAGCCTAGTAAACTAGCCCTACCTGCTAACAGCCAAAATCATTTTTGCCTGCAAGTGTTCTAGCCTCGATCAATGGGGTTTTCATTGAAACATGAGCAGGAAGAGGCTCTACGCTCATTAATATTTAAGAAGGACGAATTCGCCGTTTTACCGACAGGCTGTTTGTTTACACTCCCCCACCAGCTTTCTGTCGCGCTTACTACGTCGCAGTCAGTTGCGCTCATTGGTCAGAGCGTTGGCCAATAGGCACAGACATGGTTTGAAAAACAACGGGTTGTTCTCATTAACAATCTTCCGATGTCTCATTCATCGGGGCCAGACTAAATTACACATTTAATCTCACATTTAGTCTGGTTTAACAGGCTACACGAAACTGTCGATAATCTGCTAAATTTTAAAATGCAAAGTTTCAAAATTGCGTTTCTCTATAAGGTTAAATTAGCATGTGAATACATTTATTCACATGTTTTATTAAAATCAAAATGGCATCTTGGATAAAACCACATAAGTCATATCCATATAACAGCTTCCGTTCTTCTTTTTCTTTTTACCACGTAAGGTTTAGTTGCAGATCACATGACTTGGAAAAGTGATTAAATTGCAGTTTTGCAAAGATAAGAAGACCTTATCGAAGCGTTGAGGAATGTGATATTTTTCCCAAACTGCTTTGTTTCAATTTAGCAAATTTATTTCCTTATTTCACTTTGTGCAATCTCATGGTTAATTGTAGCAGTAGATGTTTTAATCAACTGGGATGAGATTTTCAGCTCACCTTAAATCCTTTACAAATGTGTTGAAAAATATCCAGACAAAGTGTAAACTTTTAATGGGAGTAAATACAGTCGGTTCATGGCTGTAGCATGCAGTGTGCCAACAGAGTGTAGTATTGTGTGATCCTCTTATTAGGACGGGTGGTACCAGTGGGTCTTTGTGCATCAACAGAGGGGCCATACCCAGTTGGGTTGACAAAGCCAGCCTTCTGAAGTGAAAAGGAAGTTGATGCCAAAAAAAGATAGATGGAAGTTGTTCAGTATTCCAAGGAACATTCAAAACTCTGTGCCAAGAGCTGAAGAGGAGAGGATGCTGGAGCCAGAACCAGTAAAACGACGGGGCCAGGGGTCTCCATTGAAAATGTCAGACTATTGATTGTCACAATTTATTTTGTCAAGATCTGGAAAAAACTCAGCTTTTTTTTTTTTCTTCTTTTTTTTTATCCAACAGTTCAATCAAAGCAAGTCACTTTTATGGAGCAAATGTTAACAGAAGAATCTATTTCTATTAAAAAGAAGAATTAGTTTGAAAACCGTTCTAATCAAAGTGTTTTTGGCTGTTTCACCCGAACCTTCAGGGAGAAAAAAACAATTCAAACTTTGTTCTTACTGCCTTTTTTTTTTTTTTTAGTTGTACCATTTGTTACTGAATGATGTTTTCTGCACAGCAGCTTCTATTTTCCATTTTCTAACCTAAACAGCGTATCAAACTCTTTTCCATACAAGCAGATAAATTTATGTATTTATGTTTAATTATATAAAATGGGTCCAAATTCACTGGATCATTGCAGTTAATGCTAGCATACAGTCTAGTTCTCCAGCTGGCGTCAGATCAGTTACATGCATCCCAGAGCAATCCTGATTAGAATACAGAACAGTTAGTCATTTGGTCCTATGATAAGATTTGGTATAAAGTTTGCTGCTTTGATGGAGCATCAGTGGGTGTGTGTCAGCAGTGCAGTGATTTATTGCATCATGTCAGTTACTACATTGCAATCAATACATAGATCAATCCTAAAACGGTGAAAATATCCACTTATTTTCTTCTTCTTGCAGAACCTTATTAGGTTCTCCAAGAGCTGTGCTGTGTTTTGCTTTCCAGCTGCCTCTGTCTGCTGCTAGGTTTGTTAGCTAGTAATTAGTCTTCATTGATTAGTTTTCCACGCACCCCTGTGAAGCTTTAACACGTCGTTCATTTCGTAATTAGCTGTAGAAGAAAGTGACCAGTTAAAGAAGAAAGACTTTGTTCTAATTCTCTAAATTGACTTATTGGTAAATGCATAAAGAAGAGACTTAACTGTAGCAAAGAAACAAGAATGCCCAGTGGAGCAGATAATATAGAATAATGTGTTTTGCTTAATAAACTGGCTCTAATTTTTAGATTTATTGATATTTGTGCTACAAAACGGTGGATTTGGAGATGGAGCGCTTATGTTATGTACCAGTAGATGACACTAATAAAATCATCAGGGCAATTTTAGGACAACAATTCATTTTGGAGCTGTCTAAGATTTGATCTAAATTATGGAAAAAAGAAAAGACAGTATAATCTGACATCATTAAAAATGATCTCTCATCCGTCCAGGCTTCGCCTCCTCCTGTCCTTTTTTTTTTTTTTTTTTTGCCCTCCAGCTCTACCCTGCTGGATCAGTCTACTAATAACTTTGTAAATGCGGCTAAAAAAACATAAAAAGCTCTAAATTAGTCTGAAAAATCTGAATAATTTATGTAAGCCTTGTGTAGAAGTTCTGCATGCACTACAGAAATGTAATCTATATAACACAATTTTTCTTGAAATCAGTGATTTTTCCCAACAAAATAAGAAAAGAGCAGCCCCATATTCCTTATTCCTGGTGCATAATATCTAATTAATTTATTTTGAGAACCCAAGTACTCATTAAATTGGATTTACCTGTTAAATTAAGGTTGAAAACTATTATTTTAAGACATTTTTACTTCTTTTTAGGTCAATTTTTGCAGTTCATTCCTTTGAATTTGGCCACTTATTCCTACATGAGTCAGGTGCATCCTACCTGGCGCAGCAGAACTGTTGTGATTTCTTTGCTCTGCAGAAGCGACTCTCCCTCTGCAGGTTCGGGCCAGGAAAAACTGAGAGGGAGAGAGATTGTCGACCATTGAGGGACCTGTTTGTTTTATTTCAGCAGGCATTTCCCCATTTCACAGTGGGAGAACATCCTCTCCTTCAGCACTAGAAGCAGGGGCAGTAAGTTTAGCATGATGTTTGGCCAGAGTGGGATCACAGACAGGCCAAGGTGTTAGCTTAGCTGGTGAAATGCTCCCTTACTCACAGCAGCTGAAATCACTGAGGCGATGTTTGTATGGAGATGCCATCAGCCTCTGACCACAGGAAGTTTTCTATGTATAAACAAAATGAGCGATGCGTCTGGGTTTCTTTCCCCCCAAATATTTAGAAACAACAGTGATATCAGTTAATCTAAGACGCTGGCCTTGGTGAACTTGTGGGGCAATCCAGTCTGTCCTTGTCATGCTGGGAGCATGTAAACCAGGATGTGGCCTGAATAGTTTTCCACAAATGAGGGAAATGCTGACTCTGTCAACATAGATGAAATCTGTGGAGAACGTTGGCAGCCGTCGCGGATCCCTCCCTAATCCCTTTTTTCCCATCAGGAACCCTAACTGTGGGCACAACAATGGCAAACTTTATCATGCAGCCTCTCTGCGTCCGGTGTCACTTACTGCAGAGAGGACCAGGTGGTCACCAACTCTGTGATAAAACCCGTTTAGGAGGCCGTGCGGCCGCAGATATGGGAGCGTTGACGTTTATATTGTTCCATAAACAGCTTATTTTGAGCCTCGCATGCAAATGATTAACTGCTGCAACCTGCTTTCATTTTATTCCCACACGACAGCCTGGATTTGATTGGAAACAGAATAATTATCATTTATCACTAATTCTGCTCTATTTTACATAAACTTTTGATTGTTTATATATACATTTATATTATAATCAGAATTCCTTTTATTGTTATTGTGCAAAACAGGCACAGTGTGATTAAATAGCAGCTCAAGGGCAGTGCAAATAAATACGTAGTTATAATAATAATAATAATGATGATCATAATAAATAAAAAGCACAGAAACAAATTAGATGTTAGGGAATATAAATCAATAAGTTCATTCATGATAATTTTATGCTAAAATATATTTTTTTCAAACCTTCAGACACAATTAAGTGAAGTTGGGTTTCCTCAGCTAGGAAATGCATAAAGCCATATTTTTTTGTGGTTGCATCTTTCAAACTAATAAACCCAAATCAGTCGGCATGCCAGACCCCAGATATCTGGCTGCTTCTTCAGGGGAAGTTGGTTTTTATCAGGAGACTGTGAAATACTTTTGTTTTTTCAGTTTAACTTTATGATTTTCTTTTTCTAATGTTCCCCTTTTTAAATGTTATAGCTTCATGATCCGATAAAGATCAGATAAAGCAAACTGCTCATGATGTTGAATAACAATCAGTTTCAAATGTATTCACAGAAAATTCAAAACAAGCATGACTCAAATCCATTTGCTTAAATTAAAAAATAAGAAACTGATTTGTTTTGTTCCTAAATTATGAAAGCATAACTTTTTGTAACAGAAATCATTGCTCTCCTGATTTGTCCTGATCAGTCTAACTGATCCATGATTGGCTGCTTTAGCTTTTTCTTCCTCCATCAACATGATGAAAATGACACAATGATAATAAATGTTACAGAAAGCATTAGATATTGCCATGCATCCCTAAAGATCTCTAGTTTGTCTATATTGTATGATTGGAAAAAAAGAGTAGACTCATTCCGTTCACCGGTTTTACTTGGAATGTGTAGCAATATGTGGGGGAGGGTCAGCGATACACCACAAATGTTCTCTAGCAGGTCAATGAAAGGACTTTACACTGCTGATGAGATACAGTGAGAATTGGGACTCCACATCTCCAGCTTTATATTAAGAGCTTCTTTCTGATTTAGGTCGTTGAGTTTTTTCCTGTTATACTTCTATGTCTTACAAGCAAGAAAAAGCCCTTGTTTTTTATTTAACTAATTCCACCATTTCCTCCTCTTATTCCTTCAGCCAAACCTTTCACTTCCAAAGTGAAGCAGATGCGTCTGCACAAGGAAGACTTTGAGATCCTGAAGGTCATTGGAAGAGGAGCCTTCGGAGAGGTAAGACCCTGTGCTTTTCATGCCCATCATTTTATTTCTGATTAAAGAACTATGGGACTAATCTGAAAAGGCTGAGTTTCAGAGGACGACTGCTCCTCTGATAACAGCTGGCTCCAGTGTGTTACTCCAAACATTACCCAGAGGCTGTTTTTACTGAAGCTGGGCCGTCTCTGGCCATACTCAGCCAGTTTTGGTTTTGACTGTCAAATCACTTACCCTGTGTGAGAAAAAGATAGTTCTCCTTCGCTAACAGAGGCTGTTCTAGTCAGCGCTGTGCTTCCAGCTGCCTCTGAGGCTGTGGCTTAATAAAGAGTCCTCCTCTGCCGTCCGTCACAGATAGGGATCAACGTGGATTTCTAGAGGCCATGGCCAGTTCATTTCAGGAAACTCAATCACTTTGCAGAAGTACGTTCAGGAATAAAAAAAAACCACATTTTTCTCTGACATCACCTGTTGTCTGATGCTGTTTAGCATCCGTTCATTTTGGGTAATCCTCAAAGGGACAGGTCTTATCTTCCTCTGCAAAGGTCTGACAGTCAGCCATTATTTTTGAGAGCTCTTCCTCCTTTGCAGATATTTTTTGTTTATTTCATATTATAACTGATATTGTGCAAAGTTTATTAAATAAAATAAGCTTGGAACATTGCACTTGGGAACAACAGGCAGTGTTAACACTGCTTGAATCAGAATGGGAAGGTCAGGGTTTTTAAAGATTGGTCAGGAAACAGCAGTTTGTGCATTAACAAGGATAAAGTGTTGCTTTCTTCTAAATTTGTTCTACTTGTCTTAAGAAAATGAAACTAAACCAAGTGGAAGAAAACAGAGCAAAGATCATGATTAAAAAAGAGAAGTTATTTTAAATTAGCCGTTTTAAAGACCTAAGAATTTGTGGTATGGAAACAATTATTGTGCATACGCTCAGAAACCGGACTTATCCTTTGTTGACTGAGTTTTCTGCAAATAAATATTCTGCAAATGCTCAGAATGTCCTCAGTGTTGGTTACAGGTGACAGAGGACGTCACAAAGTCTGTTGTTTTTTTAAGGCGGCCATATTTTCCCAGGTGTCTGGAAGAGATTCTCCTGAACCCTTATTGTTCACTTCCTGGACCATGAAAAAGGCTGCAGTGTTTTTTCACATGATGGATGAAAAAATGCATGTGTCATTGGGTTTCAGGTAATGATGTCAAGGAAGAGGAATGCTGAAGGGACAAGTATTGAATTCTTAGCCTGAAGTCTTGCATAAAATGAGTGTCCCACTAAAATATGTCCGACATTTTACTGGAGCTGATTGAGTCATTATTGGGTTGATAATGAGATTGTCAGTATTTAAAGTAGTCCTCTGATTCTCTACAGTTTGGATCTAATTAAAACACTAATGAGCAAGTAGTGCATGTGGATATGTCTGCAACTAGCATTATGCTGCAGAAAATATTTCTTAACTCTTTATTTAGTTCACACAGGGCTGGCATGTGAAGGTCTTGGTCAGGAGCCTTCAGCTGAGATACTTTAATAAGAGATTTTCTGACTAATTTAACTCCAATCTGTCTTTTTTTGCAGACTCTGGTTTACTTTTTGAACTTTACAAAATAATTAGAGGAACAATAAGTAAGAAATGAAGATGGAAGAAATATTCCCTATAAACAACTGTTCCTCTCCATCAACTAGGGCTGAAACAGTCAGATTGATCGTGATTAATCTATTATTGAAATACTCGTCAACTGATTTAGTCATCGATTAATCCTTAACTCGAGTATAGAGACTGTAAAACATGCCTTTAGCTGACAGAGCGACCACCTGAGAGCAGCAATTGTACAAAAGTTGTTAAAAAAATATTTAAATATTTTGCTT
This sequence comes from Cyprinodon variegatus, assembly GCF_000732505.1. NCBI lineage: Eukaryota > Metazoa > Chordata > Actinopteri > Cyprinodontiformes > Cyprinodontidae > Cyprinodon > Cyprinodon variegatus. Next base: position 153,750 of record NW_015151016.1, on the reverse strand, counting down.
TTAAGATGGAAAAAAAAAACTTTTACATCTGTCAATTTGCATTATTTAGAACGACAAATGGTTTCACCTGGTTTAATTTTGCAAAGAAAATCTTTAAGGAAACTTTGGCTATTAATCTAATTAATCAATTAATTGAAAAAGTAATCGACAGATGAATCGATTTGGTAAATAATCGTTAGTTGCAGCCCTACCATCAACAGTGTCTCCGATGAATGATGGGGTACTGATGGGGTACTTCTTTTTAACGAGATGCAATGTCAGAAATAATGAGCGGTGTCAAGCAGAACATTGATCCCAGTACAGATGGGATGTTTAAAAAAGGAGATGCATTTTGTGTGATGTCATTTCCTTATTTAGGCCCTCATGGTAAAAAAAAATACTTCAGGTCAATTATTTGAGTTCAACAAAATAAAATGTATATTTCCACATATTACTTAAGACCCAGTTTTCTAACAGTCCGACTTCTTAACCCCTTATAGGGCAAGTTGTCGTTTTTGATCACTTGCATCCCCCTTACAAATGGAGTCCCCCCGTCCCTCAATGAAGTCTAGAAGCACAATATCTATATCTAGCCATTCAGCAAAGATACTGCTACATAGCTGCACATCTTAGTTTGGCATTTGACCAGTTAGATTAGCCCTTGAAAGTTAACAAGTCAAGAAAAAAAGGCAAAAAGTTAATTGAAAACTTAAAAAGTAAAGTTAAAAAGTTAATATGCCTAGTTAACAATTATATTAAGGTTTATAAATAAAAAAATGTAAGTGCCAGTATCAGCATTAATGCCTTTAAGGTTATGTTAGACCAAAAGAAAAACACAATTTGTTTTTCACAGTGTTTTTTAATGAATTTCTTATAGAAGCATTTTTGTTATTTTTCTTAATATAATTAGGCGAGTTGACGTTTCTTGTTATTACATTGACATTAATTTTTGCTATCAAAATATCCATACATTTTGAATGTTACAAAGGTAATAAGGTCTTATTCTGGATTCCAATAATACTATTGGCTTAAATGTTGATTTTCAAAGGATTTCACTCATTTGCCTATAAAGGGTTAAAGGTGTTTTAGGAGTGATTAGTCAGGACTGGTCCTCAACAGGTAAAATTATGCAAACAAATAGTTTGGAAATGTTTTGATTTAATGGGGAAAATGTGTTTAGATTTCTTATGTTGTTGACCTTTTTAGTTAAAGGGAGGAAGAGAGGGAAAGATTGCAACAAACTATGTTTAGCAAACAATGTGGAGAAACAAAAAAGTTTCAAAGGTCAGAGGATGAGACCTTTTATTGTGGATCTTAGCTGATTGGTCAGAGGATGGTTTGCCATTTACTTTTAAACTGTATAGTAGTTATTCCTTATTTATAGCATTTAATGAATACCTCAGATCATTTAGAGCTGAATAATTTTTTTCTCTCATGGTTGTCGTTTTTAACCGAGCTGAATATTGGAATAGAAGAGGGGAATAATGGAGGTCGAGGAGAGAACAAAAACATCTCCAAGATCATTTCACTCCCCTTTCCTTGTGTCCTCCTCCCTCATTCCTCCTCTGTAGTGAGAGATCACCGGGGGGAAATCCAAACACTGCAGGAATGTTATCATTGTATTGCATTAGCAGCATTCCCCTGGTTAATTTAATAGAACGCAGACCCTCTGTTTCACAGAGCTGCTCCGTTTGTTTCCCCTCTTCCTCCTTCTGTTTGTCAAAAATTCTTTAAGCATTTTTACATCGAAACTTTAGAATCTAATGTTTTGGAAAGAGTGGTTCAGTGCTGTGTTGAAGATCTATGGTGAATCCTGTGCTGACTGTCTGCTCTCAGCGGTTTGTCGCTGCAGCTTCTACAGCTCCTTTTTTGGCAAACTGTAAAGCTGGAGCTGAGCAAGTTTTTCAGGGCTATGTTTAGCAATTAGCAGCCAGGGAAAGCTGGCAGTTGTTAATGTTGGTGGGATGGCGATGTGGGTTGTTACAACACAGTTGATCTTCAGGCATCAGCGACAAAAGCCGCTATAAAAGGAAACATTGCTCGGAAGATCTGCGGCCTGCTCTTCAAGTTCATTACAACCTATTTAAAATATTTATGACTCTTTTTAGAAAAGGTTAGGGAATCAGTGTCCTAATTCATCACACATCTTTCATAAAGATCAACACATTACAGGATTATCTTAGATATCTATGTATGGTAAATCTCCCTGAGGTGCAGTAGGGTTCAGAGGTTCCTTTTTACCTTTTAATAGAGATAATTGTTCCTCTAAATATTCCAGGATATATGATTTTATTGTCTGCTTTAGAAAGCGCCTCATGTTCTGCAGCAGGCGGGTGTTTATTATGGGAATGAAACAGGTTTCTAAATTAATAATCTTCATTTTTGATTAAAAACCCTTAGATGTCCTATTAGAAGGGTCCATCGTCTTACTTCAGGTCTGGGGTTCGATTCACACTGCATGAACTCTCATTGTAACTTCACTATGATCCAGACTGCCTGTTCTAATGTTCCTGAATCAGAGGGCATGTGGAAAAGCTCCTTCAATGTGAAAATGATCATGGCAACCTTACAGTCTCTGTATCTGGATCCTTATGGTCTGTGTCATGGTTAATGTTTTGGGAGGAGTAGATGTATTGATAAGCATATAGGAAATACTTCTTTAGCAACTGTTTCACTGATCTCTCATAGCTTAGCTTAGTTCCTGTTAGCTGGAACTTTCTGAAAACACAAGAAGAATCCATAAATGACCGGATTGGTCCAAAGGGAAGCATAACAGGTTTATCATTCACATATGACCTGACCGCCTCCAGCAGGTAGCTGAGATCCACTGACAGGTGCAGAGATATTTCTGTTAAAACCATAAATATCATCCAGGAGAGAACCGGGTAACCCAGGCGTCCCTGTCTGCAGCTTATTCTGGGGGGATTATATGAAGGGTTATTGTCCCTCCAGGGTGGTCTGGGACAGCCCTGATGCCTCATCTCAGTGGGAGGGGCCTGGAAGCCTCCAAAGAAGGCGTCCTGATCAGATGATCAGCTGACTCTAACAGAGGGTACAGTCCAACCTCAATAAGCCGACTCTCATCCGGGCTGCTTCTCATCATAATCTGGGAATCTATCATTTCATAACATGACCAACACTAGAACTGTTCTTCTAAGGGTTTCTTTTCAGATCTCAATCTAGAGTTAAATTGTTTATATAAGCCTTAACTTTGAACTATGAAGTATTACTATTTAATACTTCATAAAGCTTTTCCCCAAGTTCAGGCACTGATGTCGCTTGTTTATTTCAACCTTTCAAATGTGATGATCTGCAACTGTTTCTGCAGCTCCTGTTTTCAGCTTCAGCTCCTTTCCTCTGCAGGATGACATCAAATTATTCTAAATAATGTGTTCTTAAAGCCAGTCGTCCTGAAAGTACACGTCTCCTTTCTTTTCCCAGGTGGCGGTGGTAAAAGTGAAAAACACAGACAAGGTTTTCGCCATGAAGATCCTGAACAAGTGGGAAATGCTGAAGCGAGCAGAGGTTAGTAGCACCTTAACATTGCTTATGCATAGCAGGCCGTTGTGCTAATTATGGAAAAATTTCATGGAAAATGATGGATTAAAAAAGAAGAAGAAAAGGCCCTGTGTCAGTAGAACCCACATCCTCCGTTTAGCAGTTTTTTAATCAAACAGCAGTTGATGGATGGCAGAACGTGTCGCAGCCTGAGCCGCCGCTGCATGTTGTTCTCATCAGCTTCTTCCTGACATTCTCACATTTTTGTGGTTCTTCTGGGTCCCTGAATAGAATGACTCATACGTCACATGGTAAAAAGCCTAAACGCTCCACGATCTTTAGATGTGCCAGCAAATGCAGGCGGAGATATATACTTTTGGATTCATCACACCCAGAGGGATGTTCTGGAACTCTCCTCATTTTATTACTTTTTAAGGCTATAAAATCTTTAAATTCAATGGAATCAGTTCATCTAATAACCTCTTAAAATCCACCTATCGCCGGCGACTGTTTTTATATGGTTTACAACTAACAGCTCAGTACAAAGGTAACATTTTTACCAATATAGACATGTTAGACATCGTTGAAAATCTTAGATTCTCCACAATCCAAGCACCAAGTTCATTTTATGGACACAGCGAGCACCAAAGCACAATTAACACAGATATAGAAAATGGAAACAGAGCAGCTACAACAACATAGCTTTGAAGGTGTCCAGAAGAATCTTCGAAGAATCTTCAATTGTTTATATTCCATTCCTACATAAGGGTCCACAGATTAAAAGTAATGCAGAATATTCATATTAAAGATATTCCATGCTGAGAAAATTACCACATAAAGTCAGTTTTTTTCACTTCAGAAAAATTAGCTGGTCATAGCTAATGCTTAGCATCTTGTTAATAAGGCTGACTTCCTGAAATGTTAGGCTGCAGTGTTTGGTTTGTTTCTTTACATCGTCTTCTTACCTACAAGACAAAGGTATCCGCATCTTTATATGACTCGATTTGAGTCAGGGATGGCCGATGAAGTCTTACAAGTGCTTCTTACCTGTTAGCAAATGACACAACGAGTAGAGTGATATTACGCCTCATAGAGTCCTGCTGTTATTGGTTAAGACCATGTGAGCTGTTTGGCTTTGTAGCCAATGAAATAAGGTTTCAAACCAGGGTAGACATGGATGGTTTGGATAAAGAGGAGCTTTGTTACCGGATTGCGTAAGAGTGAAATACACTGTTGTTACACTGACTGACTATACGTTGTTATATACACTGATTCTGGGGGGGAAAAGTGGAAAATACTTCCCTGCATAAATGTTTTGTGGTCATCAAAATGCTTCAGTGTTATTCTATGGGTCAAATAGTTGGGTAGAAGCATTTGCGGCACAATTTGGCACAATTGGAGAGGTTTGGTGAAGCTGGTGACACCAAAAGTTCAAAGCCCCACAGCTCTGGAACTGTTGTAGCTAGAGGTCTGGAATTTTCTTGCATTTGTGGTTGACATGATGTAGAACGATTGCAAAACAATGAGACATGCCTATTCCCAAACATGTCTTTATTACCGCTGTTCCAAAATGACCTATTGTTTTCAAGAAGAACTTTGAGTCATGTTTGAACTGATGCAGCCTGGGCTGTGTTTTAGTCACACAATTCTGAAACTAAAAGGTGTTACCTTTCAATGATGTATCACGCCTGTAATGTGGGCTTACAGTTCCTCAGATATTTTGCTTTTCCATTTGGGTATGCAAAATAGGCGAGGATTACTTCAAATTAGGTGGGTGTTGAAGTGTTTCTCTGTGGGGTTCAAGTCAGACTGGTTAGCTGAATCCAATAGGACAGCTTCAGGTCCATTTGACAGTGTGGATCAGTACCAGGTCTTGTTGTTAAATAACATCATCTCTATAATGTTTGTCAGAAGGAAGCATGAATGTCTGTAAATGTTCCTGGTGGACTGGTTTGCTGCCTGTTGACTAGATGGAACCCAGTAGTCCAGAACCAGAATGGTTGTTCTCACTGGACTCAAATCCTCTTCACTCTTCCTTGAAACTCTGGGACTATGGTTTCCTGATAAAGCAGCCAGACAGATCTATGGTTAGAAAAAGGAGTTGGCATCAATCTGCTGCTTTTTCTGACCCCAGGCGTCATCTCTGGTTCTGGCCAAACTCTGTTTCCTTGGCGCATTGGTGTTTGGCGGCTGTGTTTTCTGGTGGACTTTTTTTTTTAAACTACACTTTTTCCTTCCTGTTTTATTGGTCTGAAGAAGTTTTTCAATCCGCTAAAATAATGTTCGACTTGTAATTATCATAAATAAAAGCTTTAAATGTATCAATGTGTGATATTTTAAACTACTGCGATATAGCTGTATAGATTTCAGGATTAATAAAATAAATATTGACTGATTTCTGACCTTCAGCCTCGCTAATCTCAAATTAAACTAAAAAAACTGACTGACCGGAGTTTGATCTTTTTCCCTCAGACGGCGTGTTTTCGAGAGGAGCGAGACGTCTTGGTGAACGGAGACAGCCAGTGGATCACCACCCTGCACTATGCCTTCCAGGACGACAATAATCTGGTAACCTAGAAAACTTCTTCCTCTGCAGCGCCACTTAAATAATATTGCTAAAAGTTTTTAAGATTTTCTAGCTAAATGGATCAACCCAGATTGCATGAGTTATGCTTTTAATCTGGTGAGCATCGGGGTTGCTCATCAGATTAATGTGGGTGATGTCTGTCACATTGCATATCCTGCTTTGTGACTGGTGTTCATATGCTGTGTCATGCTACACAGCTCTGTTTGTGTGCGTAGGTTTCCATGGTAACCAGTCAGTTTGGCTATTTCACCTTTAAGGTTGTTTTTAGAGCTCCAACCTCCTACAGGATGTGTGGTAGAGATCCAGATGCGGCTCATCCCAGTGATTCTCTCTGCTGTGCAAATCGGCATCAACTAGTAAAGACGATAGAAAGCCTGATTAGATTTGTTTATGTTTGATACAAAGAAAATATTCGGAGCGGTTCCTGAGGCACTTTGTCTCACTTTAAACGGTGGCTGCGTTCGTTGCTTCTCCCTGTAGCCTGACAGTTTGTCCTCTCTGCATGACCCTGAGTTCAAATGCCAGAACTGCTTGTCATTCCATATCCCACATTCTCACAACAAACGCTGGATGCCTCCCCGAGGCTTTAGAAATGCACACCGCAGTCCCGTTCAGCCATTTATTTTTAGGTAAACCCCAAAAGAAAAAGGGGCTATTTTAGGTGAAGGTTTGCGGAAATGTGGAAAAGACGTTTATTTTTCTGTTTTCCCTTCTTGATGTCGTCCTGTATTTGACTCTGTGCCTCTCCAGTACCTGGTCATGGACTACTACGTGGGTGGCGACCTGCTGACTCTGCTGAGCAAGTTTGAGGACCGGCTGCCTGAAGAAATGGCCAAGTTCTACCTTGCTGAGATGGTGCTGGCCATCGACTCCGTTCATCAGCTCCATTATGTCCACAGGTGAGGCAGCGGAGAGAGAAGCTGACTGAGCAGTAACTCCTATTGATGGATGCCTGCTTTATTTATGCTAATCCTGCAGCTGTGGGGAGGCACTGCAGCCTCAGGAGAGGCAGGATGTCAGGATTCTGGAAAGTTGTCGGCAAAAGATGTTAAATCGGTGAAATGATGAATTAAAGGAGAACAAATGGTCAAAATACCTGAGCATTGAGTCAGATTGAAGATCCATGCATGCTAAAGCCTTCAATCCCTTCTCAAAAGCAAAATTTAATGTGCTTTATATTATTGCTATAATGCAATATAATGCAAGTGCTTTATAGCAATTTATTGAATAGAACGACAGAAAAATGAAGAGTTTTTTACTCTGTCACCAGTTCAACCAGCAGCCTTTAGAAATATCACCCAATCCCTCCTGTGGGTGATTTAATCAGCATATAAATGCAGCTGGTTTGTTGTCAGAGCTTTGTTGGAGAACATTACGGAAAAACAGCGTGATGGAGACCAGAGAACCCAGCAGACGGGTCAGGGAGAGGAACGTCTCTCATGTTCTGAAAAGGGTTGAAAGAGTTAATCGGATTAATTGTAATTAATTGATTATTGAATTCATCTTTAACCAAATGTGGTAATGGATTAATCGTTAACTGGAGTTTAGAGACTCTAAAACACGTCTTTACCTTACATAGCAACACACTTAGAGCACTAATTATACCAAAATTGTGGGAAAAAAAGTGTAAATATTTTGCATTTAGGATGAAAATCTTTTTTACTGGCAATATACTTTATCCAGAAATGCTCAAGTGGAAAAGATTTGCTTTCAGTTGGTTTAATTTAGCAAAAAATCTTCTTTACGGAAATAATCAGATTATTAATCCAAAAAATAATCGACAGATTAATCGATTAGCAAAATAATCGTTGGTTGCAGCCCTAATTCTGAATGTTGACCTGACAGGCTGGCAGAGAGATCCACAGTGACTCTGGAGGAGCTGCAGAGATTCACAGCATCAGAATGCATCAAACTTTGCAGTCCTAATATGTCAGAATGTAAAATCAGAGGCTATTAAATAATTAGTTTATTTATTTATAGATGTATATCACCATCTGTGAACACGGGCAGTTGTTAATTTGATAAAACACTAACTAAAACGTTTCTTATGTGCAGTCTGATGTACTGACAGTAGCTTTGTGTTTAATTCAAGAAGATTTTAGACCTAAAATTGAGGTTCCTTGAGATTTCTAAAAGCCTTGCCTTACATTGTTTCATCAGGTGGAGATGTTTCTCACTCCACAAACAAAAAGCCTCAGAGCTGGTTGTTGACACGGCCAAGCATGGGAAACTGTTTTCCTCGCTGACGTATGGTACGAAAGAATTTTCTTTTTGCCAGCTAAAGACGCCCCTGGGAGCAGGATATGAGGCTCTTCCAGACAGGAAGTAGTCACATGGGCACGTTAACATAATTACAGCTTGACTTTCGCCGGGGGCCCGTCACACAACAACGAGTGAGAGAATGATGGATAGACGGAGGAAATAATGTGAGATAATTAGAAAAGAAGGGAGGGGTCAGAGATAAAGTTTGGCTGCTCAGTGTTTTTGGGTGTGTCTGAAGTCTTCTCTCGTCTGTAATCCTCCGCCGCTCAGTCAGACGACTATATGATGACGATGACAGAGCTAAAGCATGGAGATGTTAATGTACAGACAGAAAGGGAGAGGATAGATGAGTGAGAGCCACTAATTGCATGGTGTTAGTGGGGGCTGTGGGTTGGAGGATGGAAAGATGGGGGGGACAGCTCTGTTTCTCTTTATGTCTCTGTGTGGACACTTTGGGACGCTAATGACCGGTTTTAGAGGTGTGTGGGTGGGGGCGTGGTGCCCCCGATTCCTTTGCTCTTGCTTATGCTCCGTCTCGTGGGAGATTTCTGTGCTGTGGAGGGTGGGGACAGCGGGGCCGGTCCCCTGAGGAGGGCGTGTCCTGCTGCGTCCGCAGAGCCGTCTGAGTGCTGTGTGTGTTTTCTGTCACAATGATTTAATCCCTGTTTTCACACATTGATCCAAGGTTAGTTGTGTCTTTAAATAAATTAAAGGTTCAGTAGTTTTGATTATATAAAAACATATACATGTACAGACTGCCTAACAGTTTGTAGATGTTTCTGGGTGTTTGTGCATATGTGAGCTTTAGAAGCTGGAGGTCAAAGTGTTATCAGTCCTGTGGCTGAGCCTCAGATGTCCACTAAAAGACCCACATGCTGCTTTCTAATGACTGAGCAGCAGCTGACCACATCAATACCTCCTCTTAATGACATTGTTGGGCTCTTCTGGCAGCAGCTATTTTTTTAAATGACCGGGTCTGCTAATAGACTCGGTCTCAGCGGGATATTTTCCCAATATGAGAGCCTGGAGTAAACGTTAAGGACGCACCGATCCACATTTTTTATTTCCGATCCAGTTCTGTTAGTTTAATTTGGATATCTGCAGATCCTGATACTTTTCTACCAAAGCTCTGTTTGCTTTAATCTGATCATCATTACTGTTCAATTTTAAGAGGTCAGCATAAGGTCAGAAAAGGGAGTCATGAAAACAGCAAATCATGTTAATAGGACAAACTAGATCTTACAAGAAATGAAATCAGATGCTCATGCTTTCAGTTTTATTCCAGCGTGATTGTGTGCAATATGGCTGTGGATAAGGACTGCTGAGATGTTATTTAGTGGAGAATAGAATAAGTTGCAGGTGTTGAACCACCAGATATAGGAGTCAGGTCAGACATTTTTTTCCTATTCAGTCATCAATCTTTTTTTTCTCCGCTTATATTTAAAAAAAAAAGCAGCAAAACTAAGAACCTGGTGTGAAGGCAGAGGGAGCGTCTCTAAATGCATAAAGCAGATTTACTTTTAGGACGTCTTTTCATTTTAATGAAACTAGAATAAAAGTTAATCTAGAATCATAATTCTTATGATGAGACTATAATGAAATATAGTTGAGACATTCTTAGAGACATCTTTAAAAATACTAAAGGAGTTTGGACAAAAATAAACAATAATAATAATGAAATATGAAGCACCCTTTAAATTTCAGAGAAAAGTTTGAAATATTTGAAGAAACCATCCATGTTTATGGAAATGTTGGGTTTATATTAAGTGCAGCTGAAATAAATGAGCTTGTAATTCCATTGATTTGTATTTCAGTCTTAACCTCTGTCAGAAAATCCAAAAATTATTCTATGTGATGTAGTTCTTTAAAAGCCTAATTTACAGGACAAAGTTGGTGAAGCCTGTAAGAATCAGCCAGTAAAAGCATGATCTGTAGTTTTATTTATCCCCACACCTGATAAGGAAATATTGTAAGGCTAATGCTAATACTAGCAAGGAGAGGTGGGGCTGTCATTCTACCGGTAAAAATTATTTATTCAGCATAATAAGAGACAAAACAATCTTTTATCTGTAATATTGACACGTGTTTTAGTTAAAAATGTGTAACATCCACCAAGTGCTTGTTTTTGGAAACAAAAATCAAGCATTTGCAAAAAAAAAAAAAAAAAAAATTAATATTTACCTTTGGTTTAGATTTTAATACCTCAACATGAGTGAAGATAGAAATTGAAATGTTAGATTTTGTAGTAATTTAAAGCTGTTATTCCACAAAATACTAGAGGTTACATCTTAGATGAATGTATCTTTTCTGGAAATAGGGAAAAAAGAAAAAAATCAGAAAAGGCTTTAGTTCAACCAGGTGGTAAACAGAGCACAGCAACAGGCGAGGGAGGGGCAAGGGTAGGCTAATTATGCGCCACTTGCCTAAAAAATAATCTCCCCTTACTTCTTATTAAAAGAATCTCAGCTGTAGGAATGATGTGGTGAATAATGTTTGAGGTTTTAAAACCTTTGGAGACTTCGATACCAGAAACTATGGCTGTGCGTTTAGACAAAAGCCACATTAGTGTGTTTTGGTGGATTTTGAGTACATCGTTTTCAAAAAGTGCAAGTTTATTTTAATTAACCTTTGCACTAAACACAAGCATAGATATTTTGATTTTTTCATAGCTTTAAACTTAGGATGGAAAATTGTTTACAATATCAAAAGATTTTGAAATACAATTTCAAAGTATAGAGGTAGAGGAACTTAAGTCAATATACACTTAACAGAAATAAAGCGCCATATATTTAGTTTGTTACCCCTCATATTGTATATATGACATATATATGACAGTAGAGGAAATTATTTAGCTACAACACGAGGCTCCTTATTTTTATTTTAAACGTGAACCAATTCTGGATAATCAAATGATCAAATGATTGCTTTATTGTTTAAAACACTTTAAACACTCACCTTCTGAGTCCCGCCCTGTTTTTTTTTTTGCTTATCAAAATGTCCGCCCAATGAAAATGAATTCTTTGAGTCCTGTTGACACTGATGAAGTTGAGAGGAGACCAGATGAAAGAAAGGAAAAGCAAAGAGCCTCGGGGTCGATCTTCTGTCGCCTTCATTTGAATCCCATGAGGCTCAGGATGTGCAAGTCAGAAGCAGGGGGAGTGAGTGAGTGTGTGTGTGTGTGTGTGTCTTCATTTGTTCAGTGGTCAGTGGTCTGCTTGGGCTCCCAGAGGACCCTGACAAATGCTTCAATGGACCATGTCAGCATGGCTTTGTGCTGCCAAGCACCACATCTGTCTGCTCCAACACTGATGCTTAGCCTCTGATTGGGGAGGCGGGGGTGATGGGGGTGGGAGGACCAGCAGCGGTGTGAAGATAAAGCTGTCCAGACCCAGAAACTAAACACGCTTGTGCTTTAAATGTCAGTAAGCTCTTCTGTTTATAAAAATGACATCTTGGCGTGCAACATCTGCTCTCTGCAGATCTATGTGCTGAACAGAGCAGAACTATTCTGGATGAGTGACCTATTGATCTCAGCCTTTGTTTGTTTCCTATTGATCAGAGCCATGTGTTTCCTGAGGATCTGCTGATCATACTTGATCATTATTATTCAAGGGGTCTCTGTCAGGTTAGCTTGCATTATTATGGAGCCCTATGAGGCCGAAACACAGCCGTCCCCTCCTCTGGGGAGGCATTACTCTACCCTAACATGCATCATTTCATTAACACCTCCTGCTCCTTTCAGGAGTGACTCTATTACAACCGTTGGTCCTCAGCTGGAGAAAGAACAGGAATAAAGGTTGAAGCGTTGAACAACAGAGCTGGATGTGTTGACATGATGGAAGAGTTCTTCCTGTGTTTTATTTGCAGCTAGAGAAGGCAGAGCTGCTTTGTATGTCTAGTTAAATATAGAGATGCAAATTTTATTTGATCATTTCTGGGGAAATTTGCTCCCTTTACATTAGTGCAAGCATGATGCAGTAGCTACTAGCAAGGTTTTAAGCCTGGACAGATGCTGCAAAGTTCCTCTCTGTTAGCCCTTTAAGCTTTCATCCTGTCTGTCCCAGAGCAGAAGAGGTTGGTGACCATAGTTAATGCTAACAGCTTTAATGCTAACAGCTAACATAGGAGGCTGAAGGCTGCTTCTAAAGAGCCAATTCTGTTATGTGTTGAATTTAAAATAGCAATAAATCCTCTTAATGGAGGTTTTTCTCTCTCACACACACGTAAACACACAGCAGGATGTTTTATGCTAATTTAAGAACCAGTAAAGGCACGAAGAACATCTTTAGTGTGTGATTGTAGCTGTTAATAACACCTCAGGTAGAATGGGTATAGTCAGTCCAGAGCTTCACTAAAAGCAGAGATTTTAAACCTCTCAATTTCTAGTTAAATATCCAACTGTCTAATTAAGTCACTTTACATGGCAGCTAGGTTTAAGCCCCTATGCAGGCTGATTGCTGGTGTAAAGTTGCGTGAATAATTTGAATATTTTAATGCTTTTGTAATAAGAAGGTAAAGAAATGACTCTCCCTGATTAATGCATTTACATAAACTGAATGAAAGTTTTTAAAACTCAAGCTGCCACTTTCAAAGTGAAGAACATCTGTTTTTCTAGTAAACTTCACATCATATTTTGTTTTTGCTTCTATTTTCATATTAGAGTAAATGTCATTACTCTACCGTTTAGTAATGGACTGGCCACAAACACATTTTCCTAATAAGTGGCCTTTTTTTAAGCCAGCTGGCAAGCAGTGTGCAGCAGCAGGTTAGCGCTGCTCCAGCAACCAATTTAAAAAGGAATGAAAACTGCATTTTTATTACATAAAAAAAAAAAAAAAAATCGAGAACTGGTTCTGAGAGTCAGTGCAAACATCATGCAGACACATCAGCTTCTCCTTGTTCTTCACAAATCAGCCAGAGCCACGCTCACATGTCCTGTCTTCACAGTTCCACCAGTAGCTGTGGTGTGCACAGTGCTAGTGTGTGTGCGTGTGTGAGACGGCATCCAGATGGTCCTCGCAGATGGATGCTGCAGTCTTAAAAGAGATTACCGTCCTCTATTCCCGTCCCTGCAACGCTCCTTAAGACTCCTGGATCCCTGTGACACAGTAGCCTAGTTACTGTGCTAACTCACCTAGCCCGCAGTCACCGTCTATTCTGTTTGAGTCACCAGAGGAAGGGGAAATATAAAGGGAGGGATTATTCTTTAAACCTCCGTCTGTTTCCGGCTCCATCGATAGGTTATTGCCTCAGTTTGAAGTAAATCTTAAGCAGAGAAACAGAGTGTAGTTTTCCTTATATGAGGCTAATGGCAGCTTCCCTAAATATCAAGTGGTTCATCAGTAAAGGTGGAGGTCAACTCATGCTGTCTGCTCTTTGGCAGGACAGATTAGGACTCTCCAACAGCCAGGCTGCACATAGACACCATAGATCCGCGTGTCGGTAGGCCGGCTCAGGTTTCAGGTCATGTCAAGCTTGTGCAAAGTTTCTTGCCTGTCAGATGAGAAAAATGATTTTTTAAGTAACTAAATGGTAAAGGAGCAGTAAAGAAATGTGGTTCATAACATTCAGATTGCTGTTGTGAAACTAAGCAACAGCAGCTGCGAAGGATTGATGATAGAAATGTCCTTTAGAGATGTAGAGACTCATATTTTCTACCTTAGGAAGATATTCTATGGTTTCCCATAAAAGGGTGAAAAAAAGACGTTTTTTTTTTTTTTCCATCTGCCAAGTTTTGATTGCTCCAGACTTGGACGTTCTCTGCTGTAGTTTGTGGCTTTCATTACGAATCGAATGTCTACTATGAAGAGTGACGTCCTATCTGGACCACATCTGAGCAGTCTGCCTCGTTCCTGAAAGCTTTTTAGCTGCATGTAATGCAAATACTGCTTTGATTGCAGGGGAAAGTGTTGGCTTATGTAATTCTTGTCTCGTGTATTAGTCTAACCTGTAGTTTTAGAGGTGGAGGTTTTATTGTTGCCTCTGAGAGGAGAGAGACCATCCAGCTGCTTGTGACCCACAGAACCAGAGCATTTGGGGCTTAATGTGGCTTTGAAGAGACCTCTGGTTGAAGACTGATGCATCAAAGCAGGTTTTAAAGTCTGTCGCTCCTAAAAGATGGAAAATCCTCCCAAAACTCTGACTGCTGACACATCTAGGGAGATGAAACAAAGACGAGGGCGTCTGATGAGCTGTAGCTGTTTACTTCCTGATGCTTGGTAGCTGAGAACAACATTCACTGTAATTGAATCACTTGTTATGAAATGATGTTCTAGTTGGGAAGAGTGGGAGGGTTGCTTTTATTAGACGCAGCTTCTTTGAGCAACATCTAAAATAATGAACCGTTGGCTGAAGAATTTCATAAAACAAATATAAATAACCGACTTGTCTCTTTTGGCACCACCAGGAACTTTTTTAATGTGCTTGCAAATGCTCTCTAGAGATGTCCATTTCTGATCTGTTTTTATTGTTTTTATGTACTTTGCATCTCTGGGTCGTCCTTCTACAGATGGACCTTTACTTTGTTTGTGTATTGGGCCTATGTTAGCATTTCTTCTTTTATCTGCGTCAGCAGAAACATGCAAGAATGGACTGATGTCAAAATAATTGGTATCGCCTTTAAAAAGATATAAATGTGTATTGGTCTATTTCAATTCAATTCAGTTTATTTATATAGCGCCAGTTCACAACACATGTCATCATAAGGCACTTTACAGTTCACCAGATCATCCAATCATATTGATTCAAAGTTTTCCATCTAAGGAAAACCAGTTGCTTGCATCAAATAATTGACTCGTATGCAGTCCCTCACTTAGCATGCTTGTAACGATAGTGGAGAGGAAAAACTCCCTTTTAACAGGAAGAAACATCCAGCAGAACCAAGCTCAGTGTGAGCGGCCATCTGCTGAGGCCGACTGGGGTTCAAGGAGACAGAAGCAGAGATACAAAAAGCAACTGTAAAAGGCAGGAAACTTACAGCCAGGCAGACAAGCTCCGAGCCAGCTCCCATGTCAGAGGATGAAGAGAGCACATCCAGCCAGTCACAGTCAGAGAAACAGGACTACACTGGAAAAACAGGCCAATCTCCAACAGCTATAAACAAAGGTGTTGATGGTGTGGTGTCACAGCCAAACAGAAATGAGGCGAAGTTACTATGAGAAAAAAGCAGAGAGAGCATAATGTTAGATTGAACAGATTCTGTAGAGTGGGAGAATAGAGATAGAATGAGGCAAAATGATGAAATAGGGGTCCTTATGTCCTCCAGAAGCCTAAGCCTATAGCAGCATAACTATGGAGATATTTCCACTTCCTGTACTATAAATGATGTAAATCAAACCCATACAGCCAGTTAGTTTATTGTTATTTTTGTTTTCAGGTGAATAGGAAGGTAAATTATCATAACATTTTAGGTAGGGTGCTCAGTGTGTTACGGATGTAGTCATTTCAGCATTAGAAGCATTTTGTTGGCTGCTTTAGTCCTAGTTTCTTGGCTTACTGGACTCAGCCAGTGGAGTAAATGGATAAATACTGGAACCAAACTTTTCATTCAGCGGCGGACAAGCCATGAATTCATTCTGCTTTTATTTCCACCAAGAAACTTTAAATCACCCCCTAAATTATAACGCTTTGCCTGATATTTTAATCATGTAGCTTTAAAATATCTCAATTTTAATTGTGTTATTCAGTTTTTTTTTTTTTTATATTACGCCCCATTTCCTTTAATCGTGGTTCTGATTCCTGATTGGCTACTTGACTGAAGCTGATGGAGTATAAACTCCTCGGAGCTTATGGTCGTCGTAAAGCCAATCAAAGGTCCCTTTTCTTATACAATCATTATTATTTTTAAGCTGTTTTCATGTTTATCTATGAGCTGGAACAGTGATGGTTGAGTGCGTTCTTGTTTTAAGCTTTATGATTATTTAAAGCAAGCATGCTTCGATCGTTGGATGGAAACACTTGATGAAGTAAACTGATTGGCTGGTTAAGATGGGGCAGAGCTTTGCTCTAAAAGCCTTAGCTAAATAAGTTGATACTTCCTGTATTATATATAACTTTACACAGATGCCCATTTTATTTATTTTCTATTCTTCAAACAAGAAAGACCAGAGAACTGTGCTATAACGGGAAATTATAGCAGAGCATGCATGTGGATCACAAAAAAGGGCTACTTGTTTAAACTGGTTCACATCCACCTTTAGAGCAAAAGCTAAAAACAAATTTCAAACAAACTGCGATGAACCAAAGATACCCTAACATTCCCACAATCTGCAGGATGAAACGCCTGCTGTGCAGCAAAGTTGCTGCTTTCCAGGAGATCATATCTTATAACCAATCAGGAAATTAAATTACTTTGATCAGAGGGAAAATAAATGTTGGTCCCTGGGTCGGGGTTTGAGTGTGAAAAGGTAAACACAGAGCAAGAGGTGAAAGATGCTGTTTGATTGGGGGGGAAGAAAGCTTTGCTATTTAGGAGGTAAAGGGAGAAAAAAAAGGAATTGTTTTCTGCTGACTGGAATCAAACCGCAGTATGTATGTGAATATAAACACCCCATCAGCAGTAATAATGCAGAACAGATGCAGAGGAGAGGAAAACTCTCAAAGTGTTGCCTCCACCCTGTTTTCTCTGCCCAATAAGTGCAGAAGGAGAAGAGGAACCAGGAAGTGTGTTTGTGTGCTGCTTGTTTTCCTCCTCCAGCGTATCTGTGTCCTAAACTCACTCTGGGATTAAATCGAATTCCCTGAATCACAAACTCAACTATTTAGTGCTGTTTATTCTTTCTTGTGGTCAATTTAAAGCGCCCCCACTGCTGATAAATGAGCTGCTGGAAATTACGCTTAATTCAATAACAAATGTTGCTGAATTATTATCCACAGACTTTAGGGGCTAATCAGGCCTGCTCGGATTCCTGCTTTTATAAAGCCTGGTTTGATGAGAAGCCATCAGAGCTCCCAGGAATATGAGATGAGGACTGTGTGTGTTTTGGATGTCCTGAAAGGTGTTTTGATTGGAAGGTGTGCGTTTTTCCTCATCACTTTCAGGAACCACTCACTCATTTTGACTTTTCTTTTTTTCCCTCTCTTTTCTTTTCAGGGACATTAAGCCTGACAACATTCTGCTGGATATGAACGGCCACATCCGCCTGGCTGACTTTGGCTCCTGCCTTAAACTCATGGAGGATGGGACGGTAAGTTCTGACCACATCACCTCCGCTGCTGATGCTGCTGCTGTTGTTCCTCCTGGTCCAAAGCAAACATTAGCAGAGTTTTGCTAACCTCTCTGCCTACCCCTGGGG
This sequence comes from Cyprinodon variegatus, assembly GCF_000732505.1. NCBI lineage: Eukaryota > Metazoa > Chordata > Actinopteri > Cyprinodontiformes > Cyprinodontidae > Cyprinodon > Cyprinodon variegatus. The sequence continues at coordinate 136,131 of NW_015151016.1, read as the reverse complement.
GTCTCCGGCGAGGATTGCGGTGGTTCTGCTTGGCCTAGCCTGCAGGTTGCAATTCAGACATTTCCCCTGATCCTACAGGAAGAAAAATGACAGGATGGAATGAGAGATCAGAGAGGGGAAATTGCTAATTATAAAGCTGCCTGCTCCAAGTGTGACAGTAGGATTCCATCAACACAAGGAATCCACGTCACTAATAGAAGGAAGATTTTAAATACACAATCTGCAAAATCAATCAGAGACTAAGTTATTTAAATGTTATTCTTTACTAAATGACAGGGAAAGATTTAATAGCGGTGGGATGCAATTACATTTTTTAAATTGAGTTAATTACAGGGTCATATATCGACATAATAAACCTCCCCCTCCATTAATAATCAATTATATGAGCACAACAGCACATATATTTATTCTTTTTAGTCCAACTATTTAGGTTATTAAGCCATCAGGCTGTTTGAAAGATATAATTTTACCTTTTCTCATCCATATATTTTATGCAATTTTTTTTTATTTTATGCAATTTCTTTAGAAGTGTAAACAAGACATTAACATTAATTTAAGAACAATTCCTTCCACTGATTAAAGTTCAAAAAATAAATAGCAACAAGGCTAATCAATGTGCAGTGAAAACTACTGAGGCTACTGCTTCTCCTTAAGCTAATTCCTAAAGCAATAATCCATGTTCCTGATCCTGGCTCCTTCCTAACGTCCAGCACTGTTAGCATTTATTACTGCAGACACTTCCACCGTAGCTTACACCGATTTTAGGCTTTCTTATGATGCTGCTTGTGAGTCAGATTAACAGCTGTAAAAGAAACGACGAGTATGAAACTTCCTGCTTGAGATTATAGTGTGTTTAAAAAGAAAATGCAATTAATTGGGTTAATTTTTTAAATGCAATTAAAATGTTTCTTATGAATTGATTGAAATGAATGTGTGATAGTCCTGGCACTTTAAACGAATGATCACATAAAATATCCAAAACAACATAAATCAAATAGCTGAGACACAACAAAGTTACGTCAAAGTTAGATCAGATTTAAATGTCTGGAGACTTTGGCCGTTTCTCTATATGTGTACTTGTGCGTTCGCGGGTGCTCGTGTCCTGGTGAAACGTCATCAACCTCAGACCTAGTACTGTTGCAATTCACAAGAACAGCAGACAGAGAACAGACCAAGTCCCCGGATGTTGTTCTCGCCCCTCCCTATTTACCCAGCATGCATCAGAGCAGAATTGTCTGTTCTTGAGATTGACAGCTGTCCCAGCATGCACTGCAGCAGCAGCAGCTTTTAATGGAGCGATCCATTGAAAATTAATGGTTCTCTTTTCTGTTGCTGTTGTTCAATAAAAGTACGTTTTAAGATAATTTGAGGCAGGAATATTATACTTTAAAGTGGCAATATATGGTCCATTTACTGATTTAATGCATAATAAAAAAAAAAAAAAAAATTCAGAATTTGAGAGGACCGCGGCAACCAGTGGAGCTCCGAGGCTAACGGCAGCCAAGGCTAACCACAGCTGGTCTGCAGCAGCCCTCTCTCAGCATAGTCGTGTTCGAAGTACTGCTGGCTCTGATGGCGATTTTTGTTTTATCTGGAAAAATATTCATTTGATTTGTGTTTATCTGACTCTGTTGATTATTATTCCCCCATTAAATGAAAAAAGTCATAATTTATTATTACCCAGAGACTATTAATAACAGGAGGTGAAATGCAGCTCTAGATGAGTCGGGGATGTGGTGACGTCACAAGTACGCTTCTGTTTGGATTGACCAATATTTATGCTGCGTGCTCCCGTTCTCACCAAGTCCAGACTTTCCTGTGTTCTTCTTAAGAACACACTTGGAGAGGACGTGAATCTGTACTCGCTTTCATGTGAATTGAGAAACGGCCATTGAATGAAAGCAGTAGAATAATACAGAAGTACCCCACATCTGACTAATTTGTTTTCATATTCATAATCAATTGACCCAAATTAGCTCTGATCTCACCAAAAAGTGTCTTTAAAACTGATCCGTGACACATAGATGAGGTCCAGTTAAATACAAAACTGTTGACTTTATTTAAGTTTTCCTTGCCGTTGCATTTTCCAATTTGTCTTTATAAACATGAGCTTTCTTACTCTATTTCAGCACTGATACCCCACTTGGGGTCCTCGATTAACCATAATGGGGTCTTGGGATGTAATACAGAAATTAAACTAGACAAACACATTTATGTTGAAATGGTTAAATAATTACTTAAAATTGACAAAATAGACTACTTTGGTGGTGGATGCTGTTTGTAATATTGATACCCATAGTTGATTAACCTTTTATGTTTATTTGCTCAATCAATAGTTTGGGTCTTGAGTTGATGCTGTTATTATTTTGTGTGTCAGAAGCTGAAACGTTTCAGAAGCTCTGCCTTCCAGCATGCAGACGCTCTGGGTTCCTCCTGTAGCAGCATCAAACTTTCTGACTAAAGTAGCTGCTGTTTGCGCTGGTTAGAATAAAACAATTTTTAAAAATCCAGTTTTATTCGCTAAATTCATTAAGCTTTACGTGTTTGGATGGTCAAACTGAGAGGAAACCTTCACAATAAGAGCCTCATGCATGTATACGTCCCTCTGTACTTTGAATAAGGGTCAATGCTGCTAATTAGAGTATTTTCTTAGAGAAAGATGGAGGCATGCAGTTAAGTTACAACTAACAACCTTTTTGATAATTCATTATTTTGTCAATTATTTTCTTGATTAAGAATTGGATAGCAAAGTTTCCTTGAAAAATAATTTACAGAATTAAACAGGTGAAACTAAACTCTTTACAGTTTAACTAATTACTAATTTACTTGATGATTCTTTCAATAATCAGGTTAATTACGATTAGTTTAAGCCTTAATGCGGTTGTGAAATGAGCAAAATATTGCTGGATTTAAACACAATGATGATCCTAAAGTTTGTTTCTGCAGCCCCATGCCTGCAGTGTTTCTGTAAGGGGGAGTAGCGCCCTCACCTCCCCTCACTATCTCCTGCAGAGCTCTGCGTGTCTTTTTTTTTTATCCATAACGCCGTCTATAACTCAGGATCAACCATGAATCTGCATCAGGAAATGAGAAAACAAAATATTTGGGCAATAGATGTCATTTTAACTCTGTAGCCTGAGATTTTCCCGTCTTTAACTGTAACCTTATCATCCCTCGCCGTAACGCTTGCTTGGCAGCATGTTTACACGCTCTGATGTGTCGGATGCTGATTGCTGTTTGTGTTCCACTAGGTCCAGTCCTCAGTGGCAGTGGGAACTCCAGATTACATTTCCCCAGAGATCCTCCAGGCCATGGAGGACGGCAAAGGCAAGTACGGCCCCGAGTGCGACTGGTGGTCCCTGGGCGTCTGCATGTATGAAATGCTGTACGGGGAGACCCCTTTCTATGCAGAATCCCTGGTGGAAACCTACGGGAAAATCATGAACCACAAGGTGAGCCGACGGCGTCCATCTGATGCAGCGGTTGTTTGTGTTTGTTTTTCCCTCCCTCTCAGCTGTCTGATGTGATTTCCTTTCAGCAGGAGCGCTTCCAGTTCCCACAGCAGATTACAGACGTGTCAGAAGATGCTAAAGATCTGATTCGCCGGCTCATTTGCAGTCGGGAGCACAGGCTGGGTCAGAATGGCATCGAGGACTTCAAACAGCACCCGTTTTTCACTGGTGCGCACCGACCCTCACATTTAAACTCCACTACTTTACTCAAATATTGTTTTATTGCCAGAACTCAGAACCAACTTGTGTTCTTCCTGCCTTCAGGCATCGACTGGGACAACATTCGTACCTGTGAGGCCCCCTACAACCCAGAAGTCAGCAGTCCTACAGATACCTCTAACTTTGATGTGGATGATGACTGTCTAAAGAACTCGGTATGGGTTCCTCTTTAGAAAACAAGCAGTTTTTCAGATTATTTTCCTGTCAAATGTGACTTATTTCTCTGTGGGTTTCCCTTCTCTCAGGAGACGATGCCTCCTCCCTCTCACACTGCCTTCTCTGGACACCACCTGCCGTTTGTGGGTTTCACCTATACAAGTAAAAGGTGAGTTAAAGGAACTCCTGTGAATGCCATGGCGTCTAATTGGCTGGAAAAGGATGGAGGTGTTTTTCCCATAGGTTAGAATAAGACACTGGTTCTTTCTGTAGACTCTTTTTGAAGCGTTTCCTGTCTGTGCTTTCTTTCTGTGATTTTCATCACTTTCTTTAAAGCTTTGCAGTTGTAATTAATGACCTACCCACCTCATTAGGTGATGTTTTTAACAAGCTGTATCTCCTTACACCATGTGAGAAATCAACTGTCTCCCTACATTCTTTCCTCGTCCATTTTCAGGATGTTCTCCCCTTCTTTGCCTTCCTACATTTGCTATCCTCCATATGTGGTTGCAGTTAAAGCCGCCATTATTACCAAACGTCATTTACATTTGGATTTGGTCCTTTTTTTCCATCTAACTGCTGCCGTTTACTCCCTCGTAGTTCCCTATCAGACCGGGGTTGCCTCCGACAGCTGGCAGGAGAGCCTGGTAAAGCAGGCCAGGACCAGTTGGACCTGGATGTCCAACGCCGGCTGGAGGACAGCCTGGCCACCGAGGCGTACGAGAGGAGGATACGTCGCTTGGAGCAGGAAAAACTAGAGCTGAGTCGCAAACTGCAAGGTGAGTCTGTGCAGATGTTTCCTTATTAAACCATATTATTAAAACCTTTCTGCTCCAAAAAGACCTTCTACAAAACAAACGTTTTCACCTGTTACAGAGTCGACTCAGGCTGTTCAGGCTCTGCAGCACGCGACAGGAGAGGGACCAGTCAGCTCCAACAAGGAGGTGGAGATCAGGAGTCTCAGGAGTGAAATCGACATCCTGAAGAAGCAGATCGCCGGTTTGTCCTGAATAAAAAGAAACACCCTAAAACCAATTAATTTACATAATCGGAGGTTTTCTCTGAAATACGTATCTTGTCGTCAGACTCGGGCCAACTGGAGAAGCAGCTGGAGGACGTGGCGTCGGCGCGGCGGGACTTGGAGGACTCGTCAAAACATGTCAAGAGTCTGGAGAAGCAGATGAAAAGCCTCACACAGGAGAGGGATGACTTGCAGAAGGTAAAGACACCCTGCTGCTGCTAATGCTGGGGCTTTAAGAATATCTGTCAGTTTTCTATTCATCTATGGTCTAAAAGTAAGCAGGTCAGTCTTGATGACTGGTAAGGTGAGTCTTGGGTCTCTCTCTGCTGTGAACAGGGCCTTCTGGAGGCCAGTGAGAAGCTGAAGTCTCAGTCTAAAGAGCTGAAGGACGCCCACAGCCAGAGAAAGCTGGCCATGCAGGAGTTCTCCGAGCTCAACGAGAAGCTGACAGAGTTCAGGTGGGATCCTAAACGCTTCTTATCCATCCCTGCTGCTGAGCTGGTTGTTCTCGGTTGAAATAAAGTAGGAGTGAGACCTCTGCAGCCTTTAAATGGTTTTCCGGTTTGACTTTCCTCTCAGGTCTGCAAAGCAGCGCCTCATTCGACAGCTGCGTGACAAGGAGGAGGAGATGGAGAGCCAGAACCAGAAGGTGGAGGCTCTCCGCCTTGAGGTGCGAAAGGCTGAGAGGGCCAAGAAGGAGGTAGAGTAGCTTCCCTGTGGTTGGTAGCAGAACCCTTATCTGTCTGCATGGGCCGCTTGGTTCACACTTCAACGATGGGGTAGACGACTTTCTGTTACTTGTTAATGTCCTGATCCATTAGCATCCTTAGTTTAGTGCCACATTAGATTCAACAAATCAAATAAGCACATTTATTTTTCTATCAGGGTTTCTACTCTCACCAGAGGAGGCTGGAATTAGATTAAAGTATTTTCTTGGACTTGAAAAATCAGGGAAACCATCCGACTTTATGCTCAGTAGTTAACCTTTGCAGTTCTACTCTAAAACTGAGCCAAATTGGAGGTTTAAATATAAAGAAAACCTGATAGGAGTTTTTAAAGGTCCTCTTCAGCAATGAAGGACCTCCTAAGTTCGCATCTGATGAATGTCGTTCTCCAATCACCATCAGATGGAGGTTCAGGTTGAGGAGCAGACTTGTGAGGCTCAGAAAGAGAAGAAGCTCAGAGAGCGCAACGAGCAGTACAGCCGTCAGCTGGAGGAGGAACTGGAAGGCCTTAAGGTGAGGAGGCGGAGCAGGACCGTCGCTGCTCCCGTTTCTGACCGAGTTCTTCCTACTAATGATGGCGTCTGTTCAGGTGAAGCAGGTGGGCTCTCCCGCTGCCACCACATCGGCCGACCAGTCCCAGGAGGTGGGGCGGCTGCGAGCGGAGATGGAGAAGAAAACGCTGCTGTTTGAGGAGGAGCTGGCGCGTCGAGAGGCGCAGCATAGCAACGAGCTGAAGGCGCTCCGCAAAGAGCTGAGAGACGCCGAAAGTCAACAGCTCAACCTGCAGAAGGAGGTCCTGATGCTGAAAGACAAACTAGACAAGATCCGGCGGGAAAGGTTCGCATTCTTCTCTCTCTACTCGTTACCTGCAGCTTAAATCGTTACTCTGACCTGATCCAAACTGGTTCTTTCTGTTTTTGCAGTGGTGTCACTGTGAGGTAATTACAGTTATATCCATCGTATCTGGATAATTAGCTGTGATGTGTCTCTGTTAGCGCCCTGTAGCGTAGCCTAGTTTCCTCCTCCTTTTGTTAAAAAAGGCTCAATAAAATGTTTCAGCTTCAATTTCAAACAAAAACATCAGAAAGATGGCTTCCTATCAGCCTGCTTAAAGCAGATACTCAGGGGCCCACATGGTATTTAACCAACATTTCTAACATGATCTACCTACAGTAATCAGGGGTCTTTAATGGGCTGACAGCAATGATTTAACCTGTTAAACTTGGAGTGTTTTAAATCTAATTGGGGGGCCACATGCCGAAGGCATGGCCCACCTACTACTATTTCTGCCTAAAATAAAACAAATGTAGAAGAACTGCAGTTGTCAGGTATTAATGCAAACATTTGATACCTGTGTGAAAGTATATTTCAGGTGTTACTATGGTTATATTTATTGGGGGAGTGGCAGCCTAGTGGTTACGGGAACACTAGAGATTGAGCCCCACTCCTACAGACTGCCACTCTGGTTCCCTGAGCAAGACCACACTGCTCCCCAAGGGGATGGGTTAAATGCAGAGGTACATTTCTCCAATGTGGGATCAATACATTTCAGTTATATTATTCCAAAAAAGTTAAAAAACAATCCACTGGACTTTGTTTCCAAGTTTGAAGACGTTTCGCTTCCCTCCTAGGAAGCTTTTTTAATTCAAAATGTCAGAAATATCGTAGAGTTCAAGGCTTTATAGAGCGGACCAAAGCATGGCCTTGTTTTGGATTAGAACGCAACACTATTTCTGACATTTTGAACTGAAACAACTTCCTGGATGGGAAGCGACACATCTTCAAACTTGGAAAAAAGGTTCAGTGGATTGTTATTTAACTTTTTTGGAATGATTACGACCTGGATGACTGAGAATCTTCACCAGGAATTATATTATTTATATAGCAGTACCTCTGCAACCCACTAGGGGGTTGTAACCTCCACTTTAAAGAGCTGTCCTCTAATCTAAATCCAGGGTTTTTACAGGAATAACTCTAATTTACTGCTTTTTGATGCTCTTAGAAATAATTTTATTGCCGTCATCAAGTACCCACGACTCTTTGTCATATTTACTGTCGACAGGCTGCAGTAGCCATGTCCTGAATTCCTTGTTTTCCATACACATTTTTTAAAATTTGCATTTTTCCATTCTGTAGCTTTTTCTCCATCTTGATCATTTTTCCGAACATACGGCTTTAGGATCAAACCGAAGCAGTTCCGCACAAATATATTGCGATATAATATATCTGACAAATTTTTTTTATTTTTTATAAAGCATTTTAAATGCCAGTATAATCGCATTTAATGAATTGTAATGCCAATTATGGCCTTAATTTAAAAAATTTATAGTTTAATGACTTTTAATGATTTTAATTGACCCGCGGAAACCCTTAAACCTGAATATTGGACATTGATTTATTTATTTTGGACATATAATTGTCTATTTTTTTATCAGATGTGTCTGAGCCCTGCTTGTACAGAACAATTGTGTTTTTACAGTATCCCTGATGTTTGTGTACTCCCTCCCACCCACCTTTACACATGCCGCACTTATCTAAACGGCAGGATCAGAATAAACCAATAATTTAGATTGTTTTAACCGTATATAAACATTTTTACCATTATGTTTAACCACCAAAAATGACTTGATTACAGTAGTAGTATTTTGTCTTAATTTAATGCTGGAAGCTGTAGAAGTCAGTGTTTCCTCCCTGCAGCTCTACCTTCCTGCCCAGAGTTACTGATGTATGATTTCCACTGCTGTTTAATTCCTTTTTAAACACTCTGCAGGATCAGCTCAGGACTGCATTCATGTGTCGGGCTTAGAGATAAGCGTCCCGTCTTAGTTGTGAGTCTTTGATTCAGCTGTTGAAGGGACATTTGAGGCCGAGGGCGCCGAGGAACAAAGGAAATTCCAGTTTACAGGAGATCGGAGCTGAAACTGAAACACCCAGCTGTATATTTGTAAAGCAGACTTGAAGAATATCTTCAGCCAGGGGGGGGGGGGGGCGGGGGGTCAGGGGTTTGGCTAGCAGATGGTGGTTAGGTTTCTGCAGACATTAACACTGTGTGTGTTTTCCTGCAGCCAAAACGAGCGTGAAGAGTTTGAGACGGAGTACAAGCAGAAGTATGAGCGTGAAAGAGTCCTGCTCACTGAGGAGAATAAGAAGCTGTCCACTGAATTAGACAAGGTACAGTATGTGTTTCTGTGTCTGACAGGAGTCAGAGCTCTAACTGGTTTACTTGCTGTCGCATGCTCAGCCTTCCTTTTTAAGATCTGTTTAACCCTTTAACTCAGAACTGCAACCCCAGGTAACCCCGTTTGGACGACTCATCACATTCCTCCCCCCTCCCCCTGCCGTGCCAAAGAAAAATCACTGTACAGACTCTCCCCTCCTGCACGGTCGGATAGAGTGACGCTGGATTTAGCCGTGTTGACTTTGGAATCGGTTCCTGGAAGTTCACTTTTTAAACGCTTTCTTATAAGAGGGAGGATCTCTGACCTGTGGAATAAAATCTGAGCGTGTTTTTAAAGTCTGTAAGCGATCAAACAGAGTCAGAAAGAAGTCAGGAGGGGGGGTCGTCTTTTTTAACTAGATCTGCCTACATGCTAAACATTCCACTCGGCTAACGCTAATAGAAGCAGCATTTTTTTTTACATCTTCTATGAACTTGAGGTTGATCAGATGTCAAACAGGAAGTGTTTCTGATAACCCAAGGCTTTGATTGGCTGAACAGCTCCACTAGCTTTAATCAAATCTGAGATGCAGTCACATCGTTATGTGCATCGGTACGCTAAGATGTTTAATGTTTGTTTCCTGAAGAGGAAACAGAAACCCTCCAGGCTGATAATTCTTCAGGTCGTTGTGACTTTTCTCTTTATTTTTAGTGCTAAGTCTATAAATAAACCCTAAACTGTCATAATTACCCCGTTTATGTTAATTAGAGCAACCAGTCTGCAGTCTGATGCTCTGATATTGGACCTTTAATCTACAGCTGTAGCTCCATGCATCAGCGGGTCGGTAGGACTTAACATTGCTGATCTGTAGATAAGGCTGAGGTCAAACAGATTCTCTCTTCTGTGGGTACAGATGAAGGATGGCTCCTGTGTCTCAGAATGTAACGCTTCCTGTATGTTCCTCTAGGGAAAAAAACTTTTACTCTACTTCTACGCTTTCAGCCCTTTGAATAAAGCTGCTTAGGATGCGGAATTAAATGTCTGGCTATGAAAGACTTCTTGCTAATCTGTCTCAGTTTTTTTTTCTGTGCTAAAAAACAGCATTTTCTCCCTTTTAGTTATTTTCTACCAATAAAAGTTTAATACCCGTAAAAGAAACTAACTGCATCGACTTTCACGTAATTTCTAAAATCTGCAAAAATCTTCTATTCTATATTTGTTTCGGTTGCTGTTTGAACCTGTTCACGCTTATAAGATATTGAAAAAAAACTTCCTCTTGAGATAAATAATTCATCTAACTCCTATAAAATCAGTTTTTTAACCTGTGAATTAAAGTCTATGATTTTTAATGAAGGTTTAATGTTTTCTCAAATCCAGAGGTTCAAGGCACCATTTCAAACAAACATCTGTTTTCTACCTCCCTAAATGTTTTCTATCTAGTAAAGTTACGCCTCTATAATGACTCGTAGGAGTTTTTTAAGCGGTCATTTATTTCGTCACCTTACAGCAGCTCTAAAAGCAGTAATTATAATAACCTCAGTGCGTCTCGATTCCCAGCGACACGCGCTAACCAGAACGTTACGGAGCTCCACAAAGATTGGTTTGCTGTATTTCGTATAAAGCTTGTTTTCACAGCTGTGACATTCCTGTGTTTGATTAAAAAAAATAAAAAGATATTAGATTTAGAAAACAAACCCAAAACAACAGGAAATTGGTCTGAGTTAAAGAGACCAGGAACGTGTCCTCGGAGGGAAAGGGGTTTGAACTGACAGTCAGGCAGTTTGAGACCTGCATGACGTCGCCATGGCAACATCTAGACAAACATACACACACACACCCCTATCTCTAAAAGGAATCAAAACAGCATGCTTGTCTTTGGTGTTGGTGTGTAAACGGAGGAGTTTAGTCTGGACACATGGAATGAGGAGGTCAACCTGGTGGAGGCGGAGCATCGGTTCAAAGACTCCATGTCTTTCTAATCTATGTGTTTTATTTCTTTATTTATTTTTTTTTCCTGTGCTCAGTTGACCAGTATGTTCGAGAACATGAGCAGCTCCAACCAGAAGCTGGAGGAGGAGATGAGGGAGCTGGCTGATAAAAAGGAGAGCGTGGCCCACTGGGAGGCCCAGATCACTGAGATCATCCAGTGGTAAGAGACGCCGCACGCCCTCAGCCGCCTTCTCACGTGTCCCAAAGTACAGCCCCGAGGGCCTGCGCTTCTCCTCTCATGCTACGGCGATAGTTTCACACCGTCTGTGTAGCAGGGTATTGGGTTGCCCTTCACTGGAAAGCTGCAGCATGTCTGGCATACCTCTGCAGATGGTGGAGATGCTTGACCCTCCCTTCCTCTCAGATCCTCTCAGCTGACGCCTCGCCAACTGCTCCTCTGGTGGACGGGCCCGAAGTCCTCGCATAGCAAACATACCCTCCACAGGCACACGCTCTGGTTCACAGCCACAACACATTCCAAACATGCACATACAAATGTAAAGCTGGGAAATCACTTCTGGAGGAGTTTGGAAGCCTGTGTCGCCCTCTGGTGGTGGAGGTGTAACACAGCAGGAGAATGTTTGTCCCAAAAAATGTTTAAATTAATCAAATCACAGAGAAAGTGTAATGTTTATGACATTAGCTGGTTAATTTATATTGTTTTCATTTTATTTCTTGTCCCTAATCGACATTTATTGAGTGAACGTTAATGAATTAACACCGGCTTTGAGAGGTAAATGTGTTTAAAACAACCATTTGTTCTTAAATGAGCATTGATGTGTGCTGCAGGGTGAGCGATGAGAAAGACGCTCGAGGCTACCTGCAGGCTCTGGCCACTAAGATGACTGAGGAGCTGGAGAGTCTGAGGAACACCAGCCTTGGAGCCAGAGCCACGGTAAGAAGAGCCACAAAGGCTACGTTCACACTGCAGGCATTGATGCTCAATTCCGATTTTTTTGTGTTGCCGTTCACATTTCCAAATATATGCGACGTGTATGTGATCTCCTGTATGAACTGCATTCATACAGCTGAAGTGTTTCGCATGCTCAGTAGAGGATGCAATGACATCACAAGCCAGCATGCTCTGTGTTTACGGAAGTAAACATGGATGGTAGTGCTGCAGTGATCTTTTTTTAAACCTTAAACATAAATACTGCTCTCCGCATCATCGTCTGCCTTGGTGTTTTTTTTTTTTCTTGCTGCTTCTGTGTAGAAAGACTCGGAATAGTGATCTTTGTCGGTTACTAATGGCGTTCGGGTCAGATGAATGCGACCTGGCTGTTCAGACACAGGTCGCATTTGAACCACATAGCCAAGCTGCCTGGGTGGCATTGGAAAAAATGGGATCTGTGTTGTTCAGACTCTCATGAAAAGATCAGGTCCAGGTCGCATATGGGCAAAGAAATCTGATTTGGGTCACTTCAGGCTGCGGTGTGAACGTACCCAAAGACACACTTCTTTCTGTCAAAGCTGGTCTAACACAACCTGGCAATGGTTTCTAAAACCTTCATGATGCATCAGTTCTGACTTAATTTTACGAGAGATGAAACTAAAACCCATTAAAGTCAATTTATGTGGACTGACAGTAAAACGAGCATCAAGAACAGACCCAAAAAATAGCAGCTTAATTAGAAATGACGCACAGAAAGCAGAAGTCTTTGTTCACAGTTTGCCCCACTTCACATTTGTTTTCATCTGGAAAAAAAAAAAATCTAAATTGTACTTTATGAAGGCATGAATGAATGAATAGGAATTTATTTCATACAATTTTTTGACGAAGAACAATAAATGAATCAACCAAATATACATAAAGGAGACCAGTCAACCAAACCAAGCATCAATTTTCAAACCAACTAAATTCACCTAAACATAAATGGAAACCAAACCCTCCACCAAATAAACCTGTGGGTATACACAGCCAGAGAAATAATAACGATTAATGTAAATTGTCTGATCTTCGAGTCAGCTGAGAAAGCGACATGAACAGCGACATATTTTTTGCTCTCTTTCTGTCTCAGGACATGCCATGGAAGATGCGTCGCTTCGCCAAGCTGGACATGTCGGCGCGCCTGGAGCTGCAGTCGGCGCTGGACACAGAGATCAAAGCCAAGCAGAGCATTCAGGACGAGCTGAACAAGGTCAAGGCCGACAGCATCTCCACTGAATGGTAGGCCTTCTGGAAGTTTACTGCTACTCTAAGCTGCTCCTGCTCAGCAATGTGATGCATCTCTGTCGTTGATCCAGTAAACTGAAGGAGGTGGAGAGTAAAAACCAGGATCTGCTGGCTGAGATCGAGCGGCTGAGGAAGGAGACGGAGGAGCTGCGGCTGCGAAGGGGTACAGTCTCTTTAGCATACATTTAAAAAGTGATGCATTCACGGATCCTGCGTTTCTTCAGAGATTAGCTGATTGAAAGAGGATTTAGTCACAATCAGAGGGGCTTTGCTGCTATATGGGAGAAGCAGAGTCTTGTGCTCGCCACACAACAATGTATTGTTAGCCGAGTCATATGAAGCCTGCAGTAAGCCCCTAGAAACAGTCCTGTGACCCGTTTTGTCCAGCCGGCCTTTGATGCTGTGATTCTATTTGCTCTGGCTCTATAGGTGTCAAGCACCAGGATTCCCAGAATTCCTTCTTGGCTTTTCTCAACGCGCCCACCTCGGCCCTCGACCAGTTCGATGTAAGTTTAGTATTTTCTCCTCCAAATGTCCCAACAGGAGGTTTGAATAAAGGTCATCATGTCCCGTTCACCACCTCTTTCTGGATCATTCAAATGAAATTTTCTATAATTTATTTATTTGTGTTTCTTTGGTTGCATCACTCTGGTACATCAGGATTCTTATTCATCTTCTTCTTCTTCTTTAATTGAGTTTTGGGAAGATGTAAGTCTGACCATGGGTGGATGGATCTACATGCTTTATAAATCTACCTTATAGGACAGTGATAACATGTTTTAGATAAATCATGAATAAAACACCCCTGTAGTTTTTTTCTCGTCTTTAGATTCTGATTGTTTTGTTTGCTAGAACCTTCCCTGGCTCCTTCTTCCCAGTAACTACGTGTGTTTTTCCCATCAGTGCCCTCCTTATGTAGAAACTATAGTCCAAGGCAGTGCTTCCCCAAAGTTAAATGAAAGATTAAATAAATCAGCTGTAAATAGTCTGGAAGCTCCGGTTTGGAGCGTTAGAAGTGAGATAGAAGTCCATCAGGCTTTGGGGGGCCCTGCCTGGTCTCGTTAACCCCCCCACACACACTCAGTCTGTTTAAATGTGTTCTCAGATCTGTATTATTCACTCATGTGTGTCTCTGTCCCTCTCTTCCTGCCACCGAAGCGCTCGCCGTCCGTCGGCCCGCCTAAAAGCAGACGTGTAAGCACCATCACTGCAGTCCTGCATCTCCTCTTTAAACGAGCCGTCACGTTTTTTTTTTCTCCTCAGCCTGATGATTTATTTATCCGCTGTCTGCATGGCAGAGAGACGAACCGCCTCTCTGCGTCTTCCGCACCCCTTCAGCTTTTCCACATTTCATCACATGCGGAACAGCAGGAAGCGGCTCGGAGCTGTAAAGTGGAAGGAAAGCCAATAGAGCTGAATGAAGAGAAATCTGAAAAGTGTGGCTTGCATCTGTTTTCAGATACCTCTGAATATAAACTACATGCTAGTTTCTCAGTAAGGAGAGGAAAGTCGCTCATAGATAATGATATAGATAGATGAGCCCAGAAAATGACCCTTAAAGCTGGAAATATTGAAGCTGGAGAAAAATGTCAGCAGTTTTCCTTCCGTTTTACAGCGGTGCACTCAAAGACGTGATGTTTGTGGAGGCAACCGCCTGAAAGGTGGAAACGTTGAAGGGGTGTGAATACTTTAGGGGAGGCTCTGGCTTGTTTGAATGTGTGTTTTTTTTGTTATCGGGGCTCCTTGGATGGTTGCATGGTTCAGTGTGTTTTCAGTGGTGCAGCCGTTAGGGCCGGGCGTGCAGCGATGTTCCGGAACATGTGCTGGTTGTTTCTGTCTGAAGGGGTTTAACGGAGTGGTTTTCCTGTCTGCTGTTCTTTCTCTGTAAGCATGGCTGCTGCATGGTTCTACCCGTCTGTTTCGTTCCTTTCATCTTTTCCTCCATCCTGCTCTCCTCAGGTTGACTCCATAGATAACTTCACTCCCTCCAACACTCCATCTCGGGAAGATGACCCCAAGTCCCTCCTGAAGAGCCATTCCCGTTCGCCGTCCATGGCGAGCGACATGGAGCCCATAGAGGTGAGGAAGCTCTCCGCCAAGCTGCTCATGTTTTTCTCTTTATCTAATCTAGCTGGAAGTTGGACAGGAATGTTTGGCATGTTGTTGTGGAAAAGCAGAAAGCTTCTAAACATTCAGATGGCGTCTGCGGCTCAGTCATCCAGCATGAGTTACAGCTAATTTAGTTACGGAGGAGAATCCTGCAGCACTTAGAGCAACAATGGTTAAAGTTTTCTGCTCCGTTTTCAGCTGATAGACCACCCAGGCCGGACGGTTCAGACCCCCACCATGCGTTCAGGAGGATACGGCAGCATCGGGGGCTCCTCGCCGAAGGTTAGACCCTTTTTACTCTTTAGGAAAGACTTCTCTGTTTTCTGGCATGTTGATGAACGCCTCCTCTCGCTTCTCCTCATCCCACTGCAGCCCAAAGCGCATCAGTTTGTTGTCAAGTCTTTCAACACGCCTACAAAGTGCAACCAGTGCACCTCCCTCATGGTGGGGCTAATCCGCCAGGGCTGCACATGTGAGGGTAAGGAGAACGGAAACGCCACCGACATGTCTGAGATCTACGCTGTGGATTCTGTGTTTCCTGATGATGTGTTTGTGTTCAGTGTGTAACTTTTCCTGCCACGTCACGTGTGCGGACAAAGCTCCAGCTGTGTGTCCCGTACCCCAGGATCAGACCAAGGGGCCGCTGGGTATCGACCCTCAGAGGGGTATCGGTACCGCCTACGAGGGTTACGTTAGGGTGAGCGACCCTGACAGAGAAGCTCAGAACACGTTTATGTTCTGAACAAGCGGCTGAAGTGTCTGGTTGTTCTTTAGGTTCCTAAGCCTACCGGGGTGAAGAAGGGCTGGCAGAGAGCCATGGCCGTGGTTTGTGACTTCAAACTGTTCCTGTATGAACTGGGAGAAGGGAAGGCCACCCAGCCCAGCGTGGTGGTCAGTCAGGTCCTGGACATGAGGTGAGCAGAGGGACGCAGCAGCGTCGGAGCAGCAGGGATGGAAACCAGGTGCTTATTGCTCCTTTCTGTCCCACAGAGACGAGGAGTTCTCAGTCAGCTCTGTTCTGGAGTCGGACGTTATCCACGCCAGCCGCAAGGACATACCCTGTATATTCAGGGTGAGCCCCTCCCTCTTATAAAATCACGTTTAATGATTGCTTCCTCTGACCTCTGACCTCCTCTCCCTGCAGGTGACGGCGTCCCAGCTGTCCCCCTCCAGCAGCCACAAGGCGTCCATCCTGATCCTGGCCGACAGCGACCAGGAGAGGAACAAGTGGGTGTGTCTGCTCAACGAGCTGCACCGCATCCTCAAGAAGAACAAGCTGAAGGAGCGCTTCGTCTACGTCCCCAAGGAGGCGTACGACTGCACGCTGCCGCTCATCAAGACCACGCAGTCCGCCGCCATCATCGGTGGGCCCTCGCTCTTTATGACCTCTGCTTCCAGAAGGATTCCTGTCTGATTTTCACCGTCCTGGTCGTCTGTTTCCATTTCATCTCTCCCCTTTAGATCATGAGCGCGTCGCCCTTGGCAACGAGGAGGGCCTGTTTGTCATCCATGTCACCAAAGATGGTAATCTGGAGCTAACCTGTTGTTCTGCTTCGTTTGGCTGTGAGATGTCGGGGGGTAAAACTCTTCTTTCTGTTTTGTTTTCAGAGATAATCCGTGTGGGCGACAACAAGAAGGTCTACCAGATCGACCTGATCCCCCAGGAGCAGCTGCTGGCCGTCATCTCGGGCCGCAACCGCCACGTCCGTCTCTTCCCCACGCAGGCGCTGGACGGCCGCGAGACAGAGTCCAACAAGCTGGCCGAGACGAAGAACTGTCAGAGCGTGGTGTCGGGCCCGGTGCGGAACGGCGCCCTCACCTGCCTCTGCGTGGCCATGAAGAGTAAGATCATCTGCTACGAGGTGAGGGGAACCCGACACGCTGGATCGCCTCTTCTTCTGAGCTCAGGCGGAGCTGAAAGGGAAACTTTGATGTTCTGTCCTGCAGGTGAATAAAGGGAAGTCCCGTCACCGTGTGCTGAGGGAGCTGCAGGCCCCGGGGCCCGTCCAGTGGATGGGCCTGCTCAGCGAGCGTCTCTATGTGGGCTATCAGTCCGGCTTCATACGCTACAGGTATTTAGCCTGAAGGTAACCATCAGAAAGCTGCTGGAGCCCACCCCATGATCAGCTGCTTCTCATGTCCTCCACAGCGTCCATGGGGACATGTCCCCGGTCAGCCTGCTGCACCCAGAGGACCACACCCTGGCCTTCATCCCGCAGCAGGGCCTGAGCGCCCTGTGCGCCGTGGAGATCTCCAGCAAAGAGCTGCTGCTGTGCTTCAGCTCCATCGGGGTGTACGTGGACTCGCAGGGACGCAGATCCCGCCAGCAGGAGCTGATGTGGCCCGCTCCTCCCAGCGCCGCCTGTGAGTGCCGCCGCCTTTACCCACTCAGAGTGAGTCCGGCCGCACATGGCGGGACCGAAAGTCTGACCGTCTTCTTCTGTCCAGGCTACAACGCGCCCTACCTGTCGGTGTACAGCGAGAACGCCGTGGACGTGTTTGATGTGAACACCATGGAGTGGATCCAGACCATTCCTCTGAAGAAGGTCGGTTCTGTCCCGGCTCTCTGGCTCCATCTGTTGGAGAGAAAAACTCCTCCTCACCGCCTCAGCCTGTGTCTCTTCTTCCTCCTCTTCATCTGCAGGTGCGACCTCTGAATGTTGACGGATCTTTGAACCTGCTAGGGCTGGAAACGGTTCGCCTCATCTACTTTAGAAACAAGATGGCCGGTAAGACGAAAAAAACTTCCAAAATGTCTCAAACCGTTACATAATGTCCCAGCACTGAAAATAAACGTCTGATGTTTCAGAGGGCGATGAGCTGGTTGTCCCGGAGACGTCGGACAACAGCAGGAAGCAGATGGTGCGCAGCATGAACAACAAGAGGCGCTTCTCTTTCCGGATCCCGGAGGAGGAGCGCCTCCAGCAGAGGAGGTAGTGCTCCTGTCCCGCCTCGCTCTCATCCTTTACTTCACTTTCTAGAAGTTACCGTCTTCTATGTCCTCACCGTTACAGAGAGATGCTGCGAGATCCAGAGATGAGGAACAAGCTGATCTCCAACCCCACCAACTTCAACCACGTGGCCCACATGGGACCAGGAGACGGGATCCAGATCCTGAAGGACCTCCCCATGGTATGTGGAGCGACGCTGAGCGTAGCGTGTAGATGTTCTGCTTCCACACCGTCCTCCATCCTGCTGTAGTTTGGTTGGATCCACCTGTTCCACGTTTGTTAGCATGCTGAGCTTGAAGCTGTGCACTCACCTCACTCCTCTCCCCCTCAATGCTTCGCTGTTTCCAAACCAGAACGTCCGTGTTCAGGAGAGCCGGGCGGGATTCAGCGGCTCCGTCAGCATCCCCTCCATCACAAAGAACCGGGGTGAGCCGGGCCGCTCCATGAGCGCCAGCAGCGGGCTGGGTATACGTGAGTATCAGAACCGCTGCTTTCCGCCATCAGAACGGTGTTCGTTTCCCGTCTGTGAACTGATGTGGCGTCTGCTCTCGGTCCAGGGTCGTCGTCTCAGAACGGCAGCGCTCTGCGCAGGGAGCTGTCAGGAGGAAGCTACGGATCCAAACGCCAGACCATGACCTCCCCCTCCGAGAGCTCCCTGTCCTCCGGGGGAGGGATGGACTGCGGCGACGCTCCGCTCTCCCAGTTCGACAGAGAGGTCAGTAAGCAACGACCGTCCCATTCAAGTTCTGGTCTATTGAAACATCAATCTGTTTGGAGGAGCAGAACCGACGATAGAGAATAAATACAGAGATTAATGAATGCCCCATAGGCATGATTAGATGGGAGAGGATTAGGGCTACTGAAAAAATAAAAAAAAAGTGAACTGGTTTTTATTTATTTCAGTTTAATGTGGGAAAAAATGTAATCTCAGAATTCTGACTTTAATCTCAGAATTCTGACTTTAATCTCAGAATTCTGACTTTAATCTCAGAATTATAACTGGAATTCTGACTTTAATCTCAGAATTCTGACTTTAATCTCAGAATTTTGGATCTTAGACAGGCACTCAGCTTCACTGACAAAGATGTGAGTTGTAAGGGAGGGCCAGTGACAATTTGGTGAAAAATTACAGAATTAGGCAACTATTTACGTGCCTGATGGGTCCTCGTGATGCTATTTCATAAATGGAAGAGCAGAAGGTGATTAAAACAAGAGAGCTAGTTTAGTTTCTAAAACAGACATGGCTATGGCTTGATGCTAACATGTTTGTTAGCTGCCAGGATTCAGTCGCAATTCTGAGATTAAAGTCAGAATTCTGACTTTTTCCCCATATTTAACTGAAATAATATTTAAAAATCTGTTTTTTCAGTGGCCCTAATCCTCTTCTGTATAATTAATTAGATTCTTTATTTAATCATTTCCTTATTTATTCATTCATTTATTTCTGAGTAATTATGCAATGAGTTGGCGGTGTCATCAGTCTTCAACCTCCACCTATTGGTTGGTTAGATATCACTGCATTGCTACTGTAGACTCTATTTCCCGCCTCTCTTATAGATTTTTTTTTCATTTTGAAATAAAGTTTCTCAGCCAGAACCATGGGAGCCGCCGCTTTTGTTGGTTCCTGCTGAGAACCTCAGGGAGCGTCTTAAAGAGCGCTCTTTGTTATGGAGGAGGGAGAGTTGGAGAGCTAACAATTAGCCGTCTGAGTGAATGAAGACAGCAACTCTGTGTTGGTTTAATAGAGTCATGAGTCCCGTTATCTCTGCCCAATGAACATAGCGGGGCATCTGGCCTGAATGAATACTCTAAATGATTAAATAACTGATTAATCCTGCTTACTGAGCGTTCATTTATTCCTGCGTTTATTCTTATTCGTGTCAGTTTAGCTCCTCCATAGACAGTTTGCTCAATCTAACCCATCCAAACAGAAAATCCAAGCCTAGTCCAGATGCATCTGACTGGGCTGCTGTGTAGTCGGCCTTAGTTACACACCTTCAACCAGCATCGCATCCATCAGCTCGTCGTAAACCTCCCGTCCACCAACTCCAGTGTCTGACTTTGGGATTTTATAAATCAGATCAACACAAAGCGGAGTTTATGATCATCACAAATCTTTATTTGTTTCAATAAAATCCCATTAAACGACACTGAAGTCTGTGACAAATGTGAAAAAGCTTAAAGGTGTAGATGGAGGCCATGCCCCCCCTCCCGCCATGTGGCTGTATTGGATTTTAGAGCTTCCCTCACCTGAAATAGATCAAACCCTCACCTGTTCCCATCAGTCATCGCCTCCCTGTGCATCCCGGCTCTCTGGCGTTAGCGGTTAGCTTCCAGAAGCTAACTGAGAGCCTCAGTCAGTCAGAACAGCCAGCGTTCACCACGAGGCTGGATAGCTGCTCCCCCCCCCGATGCTTTCCGTCTCCATTCCGCCACATTTCTCGCCCAGCCCCTACTCCCCCCGTACCATGCCTGCCCCCCTCCCCTCCCTGCCAACCCCAGCATGTTGTCTGGGTGCTGAGTGTGAACTCTCCCTCTGCAGTGGCAGGCGGTCTCGCCATCGGAGAAGACCCCCGATCTGAAAAGGGCTTTAAGGACCCTGCTTAGTAAGATGAAGGTAATGCTGCCACGACCGCACCAAACACACCAATGTGAGAGAGAGCACCGTGCCGCTGAACACGCAGATCACACACACAGACACACGCGTGTGACTTCACTGGGAACATGCCGCCTCCCCGCCCTCTTCTCTCTCTGCACCGTCTCAGACCCGCCTCCTCAGCTGCGGCTGATGTTTGTCATCAGCTGCATCAGTCACTCTGAGTCACCAGGCTGTGATCTTCGGTGCGATGCCGCCTCTCATTGCTGAATCACGGCGCATGCCTGCCTCCATGCTGCCCCCTGTTGGCCCACTCATGTTTTTAACTCAGCCTCCATCATTATCTGCCAAGTGTTTTACTGACTGATCCAGTGTGAATCGGATGGAAGTAAGTGTGTACCGGGCCGGTTGGAAGTGAGGCTGCATGATTTACGTCAACTCTGCACGTTTTGTTGGTGCACATTAAAAAGTGTGAAGTCCAGCTGTTGGAGCTTTTTCTCTCCAGATACTCGAGAGCACCGCGCTGTTTTGTCATCACAGATTTTTTTTCACGATTAAACCAGACCTAAGCAGAGGGATCACAGTCTGCAGCATCACTGACCCAAAGCGATGACCAGCACACGCTAACTCTAGGACTGGAGAGAGAATCACAGAACGCAGCACTCACAGTCTGCAGAGGCAGAGCTGCTCCTGGTGGGACTGTGCGTGATGCGTTTGGGTGTGAAATGAAACCGTCCGGTTCTCCCACGTCGGCCCAGCCTGCATGTTTGTTTGTCCTCAGCTGATCCATGTGGGGTCGGTTGAGCTGTTGATTTGCCGGTGCGCTCGCTGTGCTGCACCGTCTGCAGATCAATGAACGCTGTGAAGTAGAAACAGTACAGTGCCTTGGGAATCACTGTTTTCAACCCCCTCAGTAAATACTTTGTAGTTTCAGAGCTTCTGGGTTCATTTTTTCATTTAAATTCAGAGATCAGACTTTGACTAGGCCATTCCACCACCTGCATGCTTGGACTAAAGCAGTCCCCTGTAGATGGAGCTGAATGTTAGGGGTGAAGCTCTGCCCCGGTTTGAAATCCTGAACAGGTTTTGTTCCAGGATTCTTCAGTATTTTATTCCATGCTGCCGTCGCTGTGTTTCCATGGCGATGAGCAGTGTTATTTTCCAACTAATCAGAGCACCTTCTTGGTGTTTCCTTAGTTAAGGGGCTTTAGAATAGGTGAGAAGAACTAAGGGAAACCCCAGAGAACAGAGTATGGTGAACCTTCCCCTTTCTTCTCACCGTCGTATCGAGTCGTAAAACGGGAGTGTTCCAGGGGGTGTGAATACTTTACAAGGCACTGTATCAGAGGCACCTCCTCTGCTCTCATTTCAGTGACAGGAACTTAATCTGCGTGTTAGCCTTCCTGTTTTTCACTCGCTCCATCTCTCTCCTCCAGGACTCGGACTCGCCCCGCCACTCCACCGCCTCCAACAGCTCCACCTTCAGCGGCCCTCCCAGTCCGGCATCCCCACACAAGACCAAGTCCCTGTCCCTGGAGAGCACAGAAAGGAGTTGCTGGGACACATGAGTCCTCCCACCCCCCCACCCTCTTTAACTTTTTACCCATCCAGCACAGGACTCCTTACCCTCCCCCCACCCACACACGCACCCACCCTCCCCTCCACTGCCCAGAGAACTGCACGTCCCATCCGCCGCTCCCTCCTGATTGGACGGAACCCCGACGTCTGAGGGCCTCTAATAAGGTGGTGCTGATGCTCGATGGTGCGGATGACTTTATGAGGGATCAGCTTTGCTCTGTGCAGATCAACCTCCCCCCCCTCCCCATACAGATTCACATAGAGACGCAAAACTTTACGATGCAAAGGAAAAAGGAAGCGGATTACTCATGAGGAAATGATTTGTACCTGTACATAGGACCAGCTGGGTTTCAGGGGACAGTTTTAATTTATTTATCGATCTTAGACAGGAGGGGATAGGTTTGCCTCGGCGTGATGGGAAGCAAACATTTCCCTCCGTCGTCTTTTTTTTTTTCTTTTCGGGTGCAGATTTAAAGAAAAAAAGAAATGTGAGAAAGAAAAGGAATAAGTTTTAGTTTCCTCTAATTATAAGTGCAGTGACTTTATATATTTTTCTTAATAATTATCATTTTGAGCATTAGCAAAAAAACAAAAGAAACGCTCTCATGACATCAAAACTCCTACTGTGCTCTTCTCTTCCTCATGGGTTCGTCCAGGAAGGCCTCCTCCGCCGTAGCGTAGACGTTCCACTTTGCTGTGCAACCAAACTGACCAACTCACTGACTCCCATCGCCATGATGTATATAGGTTCAAAGTAGAGAGTAATATATGATAAGGAAAATACTATAGAGAACTACAGGGGAGAGAGCGAAGAAATCCTGATTTTGGTTTTCTGTTTTTGAGTGATTTGAGTTTATATTCTCACAAAAAAGCCATTTTTTAAAACCACTTTGTGTTTTTTTTCCTTTTTAAATCAGTTAGTTTTACAAGTTTGTTTTACAAGTTTGTTTTACAGTTACATACGACACGTGTTTGGCTTGTTTTATTTTTTTCCCCCTATTGGTTTGCATGGAGTGAAGCAGCTCTTCACAGACCGACACTACTGCTCTAATTAGTCTAGTGCAAACGTGTGTTTCTCACCAACCTGCTATCACGTGTGTCTCCTACACTGAGGAGGCGTTTTTATGCAGCAGGCGCCTCGTTCCTGCGCCTCCTCTGGTCTTCAGATAGTCTGCGGTACCAGGATGGAACGGGTCGGGGTCCCTCTACTGACGGATAAGCTCTATTTAACCAAAAAAAACGGACAAGAGGGACACTTGTTGACGTGCTTTCTTTGTCACAGCCTTCGCTTGTTCAGAATGTGCTGATATGTTCATTAAGAAGCTATGGATGAAAAAAAACACACTAAAAAAAGAATGTAAACACTTAAAGCCTGCAGGATTGTCAGCACTTGGGTTTCTGGTTGTATGGATGAATGGGCCGAGCGCCGCCAGGTGTCGGTTAGCTAACAGGATCACAGCTCTAAACTCTCTGTCTGCTTGTTTTTTCTTTTCTTTTATTTATCTGTATTTCCTAAAACTGTTTTACTGGAACTGTTCATTTCAAACCACATGGGAACAACTATTAATGGAGCAGCAACAGACTGGGCATGGGCCAAAATACAGTCTAACACAGTTTGTTTTTATTTAAACCTGAGAATATTTTTCCTCCTGCTGAAACTCTTTTGGATAAATTAACATCTGCAATTTTTTTAGACAATAAAGATCCACATTGCACACAATCGTATCCCTATTTTGTAATTCTGCTGTTAGAGGAATAAAACAAGCTAACATGTTCCGGGTAGTCAGGCTGTTAGCACAGGTAGACTGGATCAGAGTCCTGCTCGGGTTGGATTTTTAAAACTATCTGCCCGCACCCATAGATTTCAGAACCAAGACCCGCTACCCACCATTATCCCAATTTAGAACCCGGCTGGGACCGCACGGGCCCATAAATAATGCAACACACAGCAGTTTAATAACAGAGGCACTAAAGAACATTGCCTCATTCTCCCAGATTTACTGTAAATTGGCCAAAGTAAGAAGGTTTGCCTTGTTGCTTATTTTTAAAGAGGTAATAAATAATTTTCATTCATACTGTAACTCTATACCTGGTTCCCGCAGCTGTGAAATAATGTTTTTCTATCTGTAGATGTACTTTTTAGGACTGTGGCTTGGATCTTTATACGCTGGTATTCCTTTAGTGTCCACAGGGTGGCAGTGTTTCCCTGTTGTAATCAGTTTTGGCACTTTTACAGGCTTTTCTTTAAAGGTGTATATATTTTGTAGTTTTAAACCATTTTTTTTATACCTTTGACTGGCCCATGCCTGGTTTGGATGTGACGAAAGTTTTATCTGCAGATTTTGGTCTTTCTCTGCAACCATGTTAAGTTAATCCAAGTTAAAGCCCATCAGGATCAGCTCCATATAAGGGAAACAAACATTAAGTGCTTCTGTGGTCATTCCTGCTGCTTTCCCTGTTAGAACACAACAAACTGACCCTCTATGCCCCCATTCCAAGTGTTTTATTATTTTTTTTTAACTTTCTGTTGTGATTTGAAGCTCAAAGCTTGTTTCGTTTTAACGATCGGAACCCTTTTCAACTCTCTGTCGTCTCTGGACCTTGTCTGGTTGAAAAGAGAGGAAGCAAACTTTGTTGGGCTGTTTAAATATAGTTTAAAAACAAAACGGCTGATCCCAGATGTTCTGGAGCAAGGAAGGAAATCTCAGGAAATGTCGGAATCAGTGACTTCTTTAGATGTGGCCGGACGGATGGCAAAGGAGTCCAGGTGTGTTGATTGGCGGCAGGTGATCCGATGACGGCGATGCCAGTTTGCTGTGGAGGAAAGTCTAAAAGAAATCAAACGCCTTTACATTTCAGTGAGGTCTTATCTACAGTATATTATTTTTGCTCTTTCATATCATATTACACACTTGTTTTTTTTCTAGGATTTCTTTGTAATAATTTGTACAGTTTTGCATGTTCTAGATGTAATCATTTTGCTTTTGGTTTGTTGTTTTACTTGCTCCTCTCTGGATGGTTTGGGTGTTTTACTGAGGATAACCCACTACAGATGATGTAGATTCCTTTTTGCACAAAAATATTTAAGGTGTAAGGTCAAAAATAATGTATGGAACTGGCTGCCACGCTGATGTGGAGACTCATATTAACCCGACTCCGATGTATTTCAATAAAGCGGAGGGCTGTTACAAATACACTTTCATGGAGTTATTGTGTGCTGATTTCTTCTCAATGCTCCGATTCTTTAAAAAAACCTTTTATTACAAATGAAAAGGACATTTTTACATCTATGAACAATTTAGAGGACATGTCAACCTAACATTTCATTTAGCTAAAGTAAGGGCACATTTAAACAAGCTACTTAAGATTTCACTGTACAGGAGGAGTAAAAATAAAAAAGACGCACACCTCCAAATTGCACCTGTGTCTGGTAGTATTGATTCTTTGGAGACCATAAGACATGTTTTTTGAAGCAACTACCTCTTTAATAGTAGTTAATGAGGATGACACACATGCCTCCAAGTTGTGCCCAAGCTCAGCGGTTCTTTTTGCTACAGCAATAAAAACATTTTTAAGCTACAGTGGCTATCAAAAATGTAAACAGACCTAAAATGCCTGTTTTTGTGATATTAAGATATATCCAAAACTATTTTCCACCTAAATGTGAATTTTATGCTGAACATTTTAACTGAAAAATACATTTGGGGAAAAAAAAAAAGCTCCTACCAGTGGCGACCTTTCAATCTGTACTTTGAAAACAATTTGTAGAGATTTCAGGGAGGATCTTCAGAGCATCGTTTCTGTACCATAGAACCATTAATTAAACTTGGGACGACTGAATCTGTTGCTCGCTAAGGAGCTGCTTGCAGGAGCAGCAGTCTGATCGATTTGGAGAACTCTGGCTACATTTTCCCATTCAGAAGGTGGGATGCTGACAGGAAGATCTTTAAATAAAAAGTGCTTCTATAAACCTTTTTTTTCCCAGTTAAATTGTTCAGGATGTTTTGAAATGATTTGACTTGGTCTCCATGAACCCTTGTCTGTAATTCCTTCTAATCTCCTGTTATGGAGTTTAAATTGAGGAGAACAGGCAGCTCCACTGCTCTCCCACAACACCAACAAAAATAGCTTCAAAAAAGTGGGCCCATGAAATATGGGAATGTTTTCCTGTGCAGCGCAGTAACGGACGGTTTGGTGTCTGGAGGCTTCTGCTAAGTTTTGGACACCTGAAGGGAAAAATCCTGCTTTAAATATTGAGGCAAAGCTTCCATCTCACACATCAAATCCTTTTCAGTCTCTAATCATACAAAGTAAAAATGAAAAACTTCACATTTTGTTTTTCAGGCTCAGATGTTTAGGTCCAGCTGGAAAGTCTGGTCTCCGTTTCTCTGTAAACTTGGAGACGATCAGCTTGAAGCGTCACTTTTTGGATCGGCTGAGACATTAAGGCAGAGATCCAAATCTACTTCTTTCAGTCAGACTGGATCCGGCGTCTCGATCCGAGGTCCCAAACTGACCCAGAACAGGCCTCCTTCTCTTCATACATTCTTCATACGGTAGAAACACTGCCCCTCCTGCTCTGACCTCTGACCCCGCCTGGTTAGGACTGTTCCGACAGGCTGCAGGTCGGTTTAGGCCGCCGCTCCGTCCTCATCCATCATCCTGTGAATCCCGTTTCCAGGAACGCCAAGCACCGCCTGCGTGACGGCGCTCAGGTCTCTGATGCTGCTGTGCCGTGATTGGCTCTCCAATCGTAGGGTGGAGTCGTGGCGGATCAGGCCGTCCAGTCGGGTGGTGCTGGACTGGTCGCTGAGGCGGGGCATGCTGCCGTAGGCCAGCCGCTCCTCCAACGCCCTGAAGCTGGACGCCGTGTATCTGCCAAGAGGAATGGAGATGAGTTCGCTCCGCAGAGGGAGGCGAGGAAGTGGGGGGGGGGAAAACCCACCTGCCGTCTCTGGAGCGGTGCAGGCTGCCATGGTAACTGCTCATCTTGGAGCGGGCGCTGCGTACCGACTCTGCCCGGCTGGTGCTGGCGCTGGGAGGCTCGTCCAGCATGGCCAGGTGGGTGGAGGAGGCGTGGGTGGAGGTCCCCTGGGTGGACGTGCCCCTGGACTTCCTCACTATGGGGGTGTTGGGGTCCCTGTAGAGCAGCTGGGCAAAGTCGGGCTCCTGGAGAACCTGGCGGCTGTCGTTGACCATCCCACTGCAGCAGGGCGGGGAGGAGGAAGAGGAGAAGGGTAGAGAGGGCAGGGAGAGACGGAGGAGGGTGGGGAGGGAGAGGGGGAAGGTGGAGGGGAGGTGAGGGCGGTAGGAGAGGATGGAGGAGTGGGCGGAGCAGGCAGTGGAACAGGGGGTTAATGCTCTGAGTTTGGACAGGGGGGAGGGCAGAGAAGGGCCCGAGTTCACCAACAAACCAGAACCGACCCAACCCGCCTTCATTTCATGGTTTCGACCACAGATCAAGGCGGTTCCAGGTCACAGCAGACACACAGTGTGGGTGGGGGTGGGTGGGGTACGTACTCTTTG
Source organism: Cyprinodon variegatus (assembly GCF_000732505.1). Lineage (NCBI taxonomy): Eukaryota > Metazoa > Chordata > Actinopteri > Cyprinodontiformes > Cyprinodontidae > Cyprinodon > Cyprinodon variegatus. The sequence continues at coordinate 108,418 of NW_015151016.1, read as the reverse complement.
CGCCTCTTGCCGTGGAAGAAGCTGGCCCACTCGAAGCAGGTCTTCTTACTGCCCACCCAGAACACGGAGGGGATCCCCACAATCAGCATCATCAGGTATTTGATGAGGAACAGGGCCAGGTCGGGCCGGCTGGAGCGCTCCACCTGAACACAGCATGGGGGGGGTGAGCTGGTCCAACCCAAAGAACCAGGAAAACTATCCCACTCAGCCTGAACTCTGAGGATGGAAGTCCGTCTCATCAGGCTGCGGCTTCAGGCGGGAAAGTTCAACATTTATAAAAGACTATAAAATTTGAATCCCACACATGATGAAAGGTTATTTTACTCAAATAATTTGTGCAGAAGGTTTTTCTTTTTAATATTTATCAAAAATGATAAAAACCTTGAACCTCCAACCTCTTAAAATGATTTATAAAGGTTCTGTTCAGCAGGACAGTTAGTCTCGTTATTCCCATAAAAAGCTCTGTGACGTTTCCTCCTGTGTATAAATATCCATGTGCTCCACTTCTTTACTCACTCAACACGCTGCGGGCGCAAACAGCAGCGCTCACACACGCCTGCTCTGATTTCAGCAGACAACTTACTATCCCCACTAAAAATAATAGTTTTCTCTGTAGAAAACTGGATATATTACCGCAGCATGAGTGACACATCTGGCTATTGGGTCAGACGGGGGAAGGAAGCGTACTGCCTCTGCTCCTGTTTCTGTCACACACTGATGAGGTCATTACAGGGCAGATCGCCGTGGGGATAGAGATCCCACCTCAGAGCTCGTCCAGGTGATGACAGGGTTTATTAAGCTGCAGCTCAGCCTGCTTCCTCACTGTTTGCAGGAGGAGAAACACAGGAAGCCGCTTCTCTCTCTCTAGCAGCACGCCACAAATCTCATCCAGACTCCATCTTTATTTCAATAAAGTAACTGAACGCCGCCGCCTTCATGCTATCAGGGGGAAAACAAAAGTCGCCCTGGGAGGAGCTGTAAGGCGATCCTCGCTGAAAGGAAACAGAGAAGTCAGTCTGAATTATTAACAGCTTCATTATCTCCGCTGCACTGATGCTGGAGGCTGCAGCAGCTGAGTGAGGAAGCGCCAACATCAGATCCTATCCGTGCGCCGCTAGCATCCATCCCTTTGATGTGTCTGTGTTCAAACACACCCAGCTGTTACTTCCTGTCCATCAAATAAGCTTCCTTTCACACATCCCAGCTGGACATTTCACGTGTAAGAGCATCTGTGCAAACTGCCACCAACAGTAGAGGGATGAATCAAACATTCAATTAGCAGTATTTTTAGTTTTTGGTGCTTCAGATGGAGATTTAGTGCTTCAGATTGAGGTGAAGCTGAAGAAAGTCCCAGAATATAGTTCATAGTCAGAGCTGTGAACTTTAGCTTGACTAAAATCTGAAGAACTTCTGAATTAGTTCCTGTACCGACCCGGACACTAAAGCATCCTGCTCCTAAACTAAAGCCGGGCTTACAATCTACAATACTTTGCCCTTTTTGCCTGATTGTGCGTCCTGCATCGGGTAGCGTACAGGGGGGTGATCAGCATCATACGACCCCCTCCTAATCAGGAATCGTGAGGTCACGATTCCTGATTGGTGGGCAAACAAGGATTCTTCTTCTTCTTCCTCTCAGATGAAAACATAGAAGCATAGCGGGGTGCGAGTGAAACTTAGTTCTTTTTGTAACATTGACAGACCGTAGTAACCACTTGGGGTGTAAATAATCTTTTTGAATCGTTGCATCAATTCAACAGCTGACGATGCGATGCGTCGACACGTCCGCAAGAGTATCGACTCTTTTTTTTAATATGTTGTTATTCTATAGTGAATGTAGTATAGGCCTATTTTTGTTTATTAATCTGCTAATGCACTTATGCACTCATTGCAGTATTTTTTGATGCTAGGTCTTTCAGAATCTATAACACAGAGGTGTTATTAGTTTTCAGTCAATGAGGTTTTCATACAACTTTTCTACTTCTGCTATTTGCTGTTGTTTCTCAAATAAAATGCTTAACGGTATTACAGCTTTTATTGATCTATTTAAAGTTTGAAACATTGTCTAGCCTTTAAGGTAAAAAAAAAATAAACCACTTAATTGAATGGAATCATATTGTGGTGTACTCTTAAAAATCGAAAATAATCGAATCGTTGGGTCAGGAAATTGATACTAAGTAGAATCGCCCTGATGGGTGTGATTTACACCCCTAGTAGCATGTTTGCTAAGTCGTGTCTTTGTCCAAATATGTAATTTCCTTTTCTTTTTAAAGCTTTCAGCACAAAATCGCACAAATTGCCAAGGCAGCGCGTTTCTCTCTAGTGAGCTTCATATTCTTCTTCTACTCGTGTGGCTACTGGATAGACGAGTCCGAGTAGCGCCATCTCACTGCGTCCGACGTGGTTTTTAGACGTACGGTGTGAGCAGATAGATCACATCAGAGCGTCGGGTCACACGTTGTGAGAACAAACATGGTGAGCCGTGAACTCACACTGTATGACGAAACCCTGCAGGGTTTCGTCATACAGTGTGAGTTGTAGCTGCGTCCAACGATTGAGAGAAATGGCAGTGTATGCCCGGCTTAAAGCTAATCCCTTCTGTTTCTCAACTATGCAGGAATGTTGGTAGAAACGCTTCTACTAGAAAACAATGTCCAGCTTCACATGACTCCTCTACTCTAATGACTTTATCTGCTCTGTTTGAAAAAAGAATGAGATCTAATGTAATTACCAAACAGAAGCCAGTTTTACTGGGATTTATTTGAAGGTTGGAGCTTTAAAGTCAAAGCTGATAAGATGAAGCTTTGATCAGATTCAACAACCAACAGAATTTAGCAGCATTTATTCCACTGTTTTTAAGGTTGCTGGTTATTTCCATCATACAGAGATGGATATCTGATGATATTCAGTCGGGTTTTCACATACGATTACAGATCTGGGCAGAGATCGCTTTCTAAGATCACCTTATAAGGACAGGGGATGTGGTAGTCTCTGCACTTCTCCTGGACCCAGGTGGTCTCCCAGACGGTTCTGTAGCTGCTCTCGTACAGGTAGCAGGCTATGACGGTCAGCAGGGGAACCAGGTAGAGGACGGAGAACACGCCGATACGAATCATGAACTTCACCAGCTTCTCCTGGTTCTCCTTCTCCAGCGGGATCTCCATGCGGACGCGGTTCAGAGCGGCGATACCCGCCAGCAGGAGAACGACACCAACCTGGGGAGAGACGAGCATTGTGGCTTTAAATCCACAGACTGGGATTACAAAGATGAAAATATCTGTAAAAACACTCATTTTTAAATAGTTTCTATAAAAAAATTCCTGCTGAACAAATGTGGTAGCTTTTAATCAACACAAACAGGGAGGTGTGTGTCCTCACCAGGACGTCCAGCCCCAGCGGGGCCAGCAGGAACCAACGCAGAGCCGTCAGGTTGTAAAGGCCCACAAAGCAAACGCCGCTCACGCTGTCTCCTTCTATCTTGTTCATGGCGAGCAGGGTGACGGTCAGGATGCCTGGGACGCCCCAGGCACAGGCGTGGAAGAGGAGGGCCTTCTTCTCTATGGCCTCGCTGCCCCATTTAGGAACGGCTGCCAGGAACCAGGTGATGGTTAGGATGACCCACCACACACTACCAGCCATGGTGAAGAAGTACAGCACCATGAAGAGAAGCGTGCAGGCCTGAGACAGAGAGAAAAACGACTTTCCATTAGCATCTAGAAAAAAAATGACATGGCGGAGCATCAAGTAAATATCTGACCTTATTATGGGAGCCTTGAGTTACTGTGGACGCCCTGAACCGCCCAGGACTGGCTGCGTTACATGAAACTCTGTCCTCCAGCAGGAAGCCAAGGAAGAACACCAAGGACACCATCATGTAGCAGACGGCGTAGAAGATGATGGGCCGCTCCGGGTAGCGGAACCGCGACACGTCGATGAGGAACGTCAGGAAGGTGAAGAGGGTCGCCGACAGGCAGACGATGGACACCACCCCGATGAAGTAGCGGGCGAACGTCAGCTCCTGGCGACTGAAATACATGTTGGGACACGGCGGGGAGCAGTCCCTGACGCCCATGAAGGAGTAGCCCAGCTCGGGGTCGATTTTCAGTTCCCGGGGACACCAGAAGCCGTAATCTCTCTGGATGGAGACGGGGGATTCGGTGGTCTCTGAGCTGGGCAGGAGGTCCACGGGTCGGGGGTAGGGCTCGTCACAGTCTGGGAACCTGAGGGGAGAAGAAGACAGGGAGGTGGATTATTGAACCACCAAACAGCACAGACCAGCTGCATTTAAATACATCAAAGATATATTTATCATTGTTTTTCTGCTGCCATGGAACCAAATGTGGAAATAAATGAGATAAAAGTATTATAACAGCTCTGGTTCATGTGAACATCATCAGGTAGAGTTTCAAAGAATCAAAGAAAGGATGAGGACAGATGGAACGGACTAAAGGAGAACCCTGGGATATTAGAATGGCCTAGTCAAAGCAAAGCAGAAGGAGAAACAGTTTTAGATTTTTAGTCCTTTTGTTGATAAAAACAGACGATGTGGGACAGGAAATCCCTCCAGCTGCCTCTTTAAGCTACTCCACTTCACTGTTGCTCCAACCTGTTGCAGTCCATCTCCTCCGGCCAGCTGACACCAAACATGTCCATCAGTTTGTAGCAGTCGCTCTTGGCCTGCAGGCAGAGGCGGCGACAGGGGGACGTCATCCGGCCGTACTCTGTGCACACCGGAGCGTAGACAGCGCACAGGAACATCCGGAGGTCTGGGGAGCAATGCAGGTTCACCATGGGATGGAACGGCTGCGTAACGACAGACAGGAGAGGAAGAAGATTTCATTTTAAAAGACAGAAGAAGAACCCTGTCTCTGGCCTCCATCCTCAGGACCAAAACAAAAGGAGCAGTGAAGCATGATGTGAAACGTTTTCTGGAGATGAGTCCATAAAAACAAGTCTGGCCTCTTTCCTGATAATCCCCCCCGCCCCTCATGTCTCCCCTCCTACCTCCACAGGGCAGACAGGCCCTTTGTGTTGCAGGGAGGACCATGCTGAGGCTGGCTGACACGCTCTGACAACATGCATACACTAGCTCACAAGGAGAACTACCAGCGGAAGTGTATTATTTACATGCTAACACACCCACAAAGCTGCACAATAATGCTCTCACACACCGAGATGCTGCTCTCTAAGAGGCAGTGAGCATCCCGAGCTTTGAATAGATCCATTTGCATCCACCTACATTTGTTTGTTTTGCATCAAGACTTCCAACCACACCCCAGTCAATCACACAGACACAGCATGCACCCTCCCCCAAAGTGTAAAGACAGGAGGCCGGGGGGGCAGAGTGGCTTGTTAGAAGGGATGAGTATTAATCTAGTTAAATATTGGCCCTGCTTCCTCTGTGTTCCCTCTGTCATTATTATGTAATGGAACCATCAGATGTCTCCATCTAGACGAGCATCGTCTTCATGATCCACATCTAATTGTACATTTGCAGGATGGAGACAAAAAAAAAGACTAATTACTTAAAAACTGTAAAAAAGAACAAGAACAGCCTGCAGGTTTCTGTTTCTAAAGCCAAACATACAGTTTCAGTTCGATGAACACTCCCTCAGATATTTGAATGAAACCAGGAAAAACCAGAAAGCTTCCTTTGAATATTTGATAGAAAGAAAAAAAAGAATTATACTGATATTCTGGAGGTTTCTGCTGAGATCCGACTATTCTAAAAAAAATAATCCATTCCTCAAAGAGCCAACCGCATTACAATAGAGCCACCAGTGGTGGCAGTATGGTGCTGCGGGGCCGTTCTGATGCCAGTGGAAGGACTACCTTTCCAGCTTGAGCTCAAACCAACAGTTAAAAGGTGTAAACTAAGGCTGTGTTTACACTGCAGACCTTAATGCTCAATTTGTTTTAGTGTCGCCGTTCACATGTCCAAAAATATTCGACTTATACGTGATCTTATGTGTGAATTACATTCATACTGCATGCGCAGTAGAGGACGCAATGGCCTCACATCCAGCCTGCTCTGTGTTTATGGAAGTAAACATGGGTGGTAGTGCTGGAGCGCATCTAGCAACTTTCCCAACCTTAAAAACGTAAACTTTTCAAGGTGCTTAAAAAAAAAAAAAAAAGACTGCTCGCAAAAAGACACAAAATAGTGACCTATGTCGGCTACTAATGGCGTTTAGGTCAGATGAATGCGATCTAGCCGTTCAGAGTCGTATCGAATTCAGGACCACACAGCCATGTGGCCTGGATCGGATTGGAAAAAATCGGATCTGAGTTGTTCAGACTGCCATGAAAAGATCAGATAAAGGTCGCATATGGGCAAAAAATTTGGATTTGGGTCACTTCAGGATGCAGTGTGAACGTAGCCTTAAGGGCAGATTATACATCTGCAACCACACACAACAAATGTCGCTTGCGTCTGGTCGCGAACCAGTTTTGCTGATATGCTTCTGCAACATTGGTCTGTCATTTCTAGTAACGCACAGCAGTTTCCCGCCAACTTCGGCGGATGGTCACGAGAACTTCTTCGGCAACGCTGGCGGGAGTGTTTATTTTCAGAAACAATGTGTGAGGCACCGTATAAAATGGTTGTACTTCCAAACCTCCTTGATAAACCTTTATCCGTTGTTATTACTCCTAGGTTTTTAAAATGGCGCGCCCCGGCACGGAATCGAGATGGACGTACACACAGACACCTGGAAAGGCATACCAAGGACCAATCACAGCTGCTTTTTGTCTGCGCACTTCCGCTTGAGGTCTGCGCGGGTTTGCAACCGTCCAAAATGTAGTCAGGATTTGTTTGAGGGGCGCGACAACAGTTGCAGAACCTCTGCGTGGGGGCCGTGGTCGCTCACAGAGACAGATTTGACGTGTGCAGAGGCTATGCGTCTGAAGCATAAATTGGCCTTTAGAGTTTATTGCCCCAACAGAACATTGGTCCGAACAGATTCATAGTTCTTCATAGTTCTAATCATATACGCACCAAAATTAATAATAACGAATAATAAAAGCTGATTTTTACCTAATGCTTTTCTCCATACCCATTATCCCGTGTGAAAGATCTTTACCTGGTGGAATAAACATATTTTTTGCATTTAAATTAAGGATAACATTTATCAGGTGATTGGTGTGAACTTTGATCCTCTGGTTCCACTAACACTGGATGATGGTTTCTCACGTTTAGGCGAGCCAGATGAAACATTTCTACAAAACATAAAGAGCTGATGACGCTTTAATCCTTCAATTAAACCAACAGCTGACAGAAAAACAGGACAGCCTCTGAAGCATCTCCTCTGTCCTCATTTTCCAGCTCTGAATCCAAAAACAAATGAATTTAGAGCTGCAATGATGGAGGATTTCATATCTTTTATCCCCTTTTCTCCAACAATAACATCAGAGGCGAACAGATTGTTGGTCCGTTCATCCCAGCCATATGTCTGCATTTAATGTGGATGTTAGGTTGTGAAGGATGGTTAACGTTCAAGAGTCTACAGTCAAAACAATCTGCTTTCTCTGCTTTCTCAGCAGACTATTGATACGATGACTTTCTCACATGTTGTTGCAGGGATTAATCGAGCAGTCAACTGTTTAATCTCTGAGCAATTGGAGTCATCACGCTTCACTGAGTCACAGTACAGAAGCACCGACAGCCTGAGCAGGTCATGACCCAGAAGCCTCCATGAGGCAAAAGCAACAGTTTAACGTCCAAATCAGCCTTTTTACAGTAGATCACAGCTGACCGACACCATCAGTCACTCTAAATACACTTTGAGCTTCTTTGCATCGGCAGTCCTGAGACAAAAATGATAGAAATCAAACTAAAGTGGGTTGTTTTTTTTTATAACTTAACAAGCAGATCTCCTGCTGAAAGGCTGACTACGAACAAAAGGTTAGATTAAACTAGAAGCACGATTTTCTTCTTGATTTTAGTTGATTCCATAGAATTTTAATAACAGCAATCATTTACAAACAGTTTTTGTTAAAACTTCTCAAATATAAGATTTTAGGAATATTCCCTTTAAAAACAAAACTACATGAAACCCAGAAGATCCGTTAAAAAGCTGTAGTCATGTAAAGTGAAATATCATTAACATGTTTAAAAGTCACCTCATTGTTGTTGAATGTAATATACTGTGATACTTAATTATTGCCCACCCCCCTACCAATAGTAGAGGAGACTCAGGGTCAATCAATTGTTTGCTAAATGTAAATATAAGAGCCGAGGTAAACGACCTCAGTAACAAACACACTTCGTGCACAGAGCTGCGATATATATGTAATTTTCCTTCTAAACACAGACAATTTTAAATAAACAGCAGCATAAAACCATCTAGAATCATGGAAGAGTGTTTGATGTTTTAATTTTTTGTGTCCTACCATGTTTTTGGTATATTTGGTATTTAAATTTCCAAGGACCTCTGACCTTTTAAAACACATTTTAAAGGTATAAATGCAGATATTTACCTTCCAGTTCTAGCTGACTGAATGGAAATCTTAAATATTAATAGAAGACCGACTGAACTAGACCTTCCAAATAGTACTTTTATAGACGTTGTAGGAATCGGGTCCAACTGTATTAGGATATAAAACAGGAAGGAAGCTACTTTCTGCTGCTCTTTGGCGAACAGGAGCAGGGAAATTTCACAGAAAATACAGATTAGAGTGTACTTCAGGCGCTGTGACATTCATGGACTTTCTTATAGATGCCAAGACGGCGCTATAGTAATGCAGCTCCTCTGAGCCTGCCTCCGTTTTGTTTCCTGCAGGCGACTGGAAAGCAGGATGCAGAACAATGTACGGCTCTCAGCTGAGCTACACAGAGGAACGGTTGAGTAAATATGTAGGCTACTAGGAGAGGCTGATGATTCACTGTAGATCAAAACTCACATTCAACTATTCAGACTATTTTTGTACCTTGACCATTTTATCCTCCGGCATTTCTTTGGCATCTATGGCAAGCTTTTATCCTGCGGTGGACCCATCCTGTGAGGCAGCTGATGCAGACGGTTGGTCCCTCCATCAGCAGCCCTTCATCTCTACAGACCAACCTTTTTCTCGTATGGATTCACTGGTCAAACTGGAAAGAATTAGTTTCCTTACTGGCTCAGGGAACCTCTGAATGTTTATGGAGATTTTCACATTCGTGTGACCCATTAAACGTCTCTATCACAGGCTCACAGAGGGGTCTGAGTAATATGACAAGGTGTCTTCAACCCAGACTCACAAAGTATGTTTTTAAGGAATGGACCAAATTACTGGTATCAAGGTTTATCACTGTACTGGGAGAGTTCTGCTCTAAATATTTAAAATCAGCTTTTAACATTAGAAGCTCCGATATTGCAGCTTTGAAAATTGACAGATACCGATATGATAACATGAATTACACATGCTTTTAAATTAAAAAACAAAACTAATTCAGATTGTGCTTCTCCTATAGGTGTAAATAATCAAAATAAAATGGCCGACATGTAAACATGGAAGTGGTATAAGTGGGACTACTCATGTCCATGTAAACGTAGCTACTGATGCCAAAAGGTGCAGTTATCTCCCAGCTTTTAGTGGATCTGATCCTACAGCTGAGGAAGAACAGTGGAGTCATTGTTAAAAGGGAAAAGAAGGTTTTATATTGGTTTAATTGCGTTATTGAGGTGTGTCTGTTTGATTGAAGAGGTTACCTGCTGAATGAAGCTGATCTGAACTGCAGGAGGATTTTTTTTTACCCGACATCCGTCAGGAAGTTGGGTATATGGGGCTAAAATATTATGTGATTTTAATCATAAAAGGTTACTTTTTAAAAGTCTTTAAAAAGTAAATATATGTCTGTGACTACAGGGCACATTAATGATAGGCCATTAAATGAATAAATACCAATTAATTAATAAACACTGCACTGGAAAAACAAAAGCAGTTTAAAAGGACGTCACACCACGGACCGCCTTGAGTTACATAAACGCAGCTGCGTTCGATAATATCTCTTAAAATGTACCAATGCCTTACTGGAACAATTAATGAACAATATAGTTAAAATCAGTCTATTTATGGGGGCCCTTCATACACCAGGGAAAGAAAAAAGGGTTTAAAGTCGGCTAAAAACAATAAGCTAACATAATAAACAAGTTTGATGTTTACTAGTAGGAATTGAAAAGTACAGGGGGGAAAAAAAATAACCCCAAAACAGCTTAAAGGCATAAAACATAAATAATAAAAAGCAAAGCAACATAAAATCTATAAGGAATTTTAACATCTGGTAAAAAGAAAATCTATTTTTGAAATAAAATAAACTAAGTATAGCAAAAATAATTATCTTAAAGTCAACAAAGTGCAATATAAATAAAATTAATTATAACGAGGACGTAGATCATAAAAAACCTAAACTAGAATCAAACTCATTGGATTTCTATATATTTCCCCAGGGCTCTTTTCTGATTAATACATCTTTAATTCAGCCCTGATTGAGCTAAAAATTATCTCCCACCCACTGACTTCATATTTACAGCACGGTTAAGAGTTGCATCAATCAGCCGCTGGGCATCAGGAGACGTGGCGATATAACGCCGTGTCATCAGCATAGCGGTGGTTAAATTACCAGAGATTGAGCATCATCTCTCCTCCTTTTCCTGCTGCCGGTTTAAACATTTCTTCATAAAAGTCTGTGATCTTCTGCACATGAAGAAAAACAGCCCTGACCCAAGTTTCACCCCACAGTTCTGATATATGCAGTCTGCTCTGCATCACATTAGGGTTATTATTTTCATTATTAATTCAACTGAGTCTAATTAAGTTGGTGGTGCCTCATCCCAACACTACAGTTATTAGTACTTAATGAGCGCTCAGAGTCAGCTGCTGAGCGTCGCTGAAAGCCTGACTAAAGAGCCCAACGTGGCCGACTGGCCTGTGATGATGTTCTTTTTATAAATATCTCCCGGTCACCTCTTTTCCCATCAGCCCCCACCCTTCATACCCGCCTGCATTCCCAGTTCTGCCATTCCACAGCTCCAAATTTCCAAGCCCGGCGCCATGGCGACGAGCGATGCATGGACGGGGAAGGAGGGTTTGAGGAGGTCAGGGTGCAGGGCGGAGAGGACCACCTCCCGGGAGGCAAAAAAAGCGCCCCTGCTTCCTTTGTTAAGGGCACAATTGGGACCGTTTCCTGGGCAACGGTAGAGTCCTGCCAATGGGGGAGGTGGGGGAGGACAAAAGGAGGTGCAGGACTGAGGGGGGTCGAAGTAAGCGGAGAGAGGAGTGATGGGTGGACCAAGCAGCCGTGTCATTCGCTGCCTAGAGAGCGTTTTGTGTGATATCCACTTACACACACAAACACACTGACTGTGGGGTTGTTGTGGACCAGCGCCTCACTCTCTGGATGCCCGCCGTATTCACCGCGCTGCCAATAAACATGCTGTCGGACATTAAATAAAACAAGAGGCTCTTTTATCGGCCGGGTCACGCTGGGTAGGATTTATCAGAGCACGTTGTGTGTATCTCCCTTCTCGCTCAGATACATCTTCACTACAGCACAATAAGCAGAGAACCAGCACTTTCTGCTGCACTCCTGCATGTTTCAACAGAGCCGCATTCACTGGGAGCACACAAACCATCGGAGCTCCTTTACAAATCCATTCACAGCGACAGGGTGGAGTATCTGGGTTGAAACCCGACACACTTTATCTGGACGGGCCGAAAACACCTGAGACAGGAGGCTGACTTAACGAGGGCAGATTAAAACCAGGCTGACGATTAGTCTTTGTGTCTGCGGCTTCTGATTACATCCGACATAAAAACGAACGTCAGAAAAGATCGGATCAAGATTAGAATGAAGAAACACTTATTATTATGGTCATGACGTCACCATGGCAATGGGCTTTGTATCTACTCATCGACGCAGTGATTTGTTAGCTTGTGTTAACATACACCCAGTTACCAAGCTAACACGATTAGCATTTTCAGTTGGCCCTGACCCTCACTTTGTCCACCCCCCAGGATCCTTGTCATATTAACCCTGACCTTACAGGGAGAGAAAGGATCATTAGCTCAGCTTCTCTTCTAGCAACCAATAACAAGATGAATATTTCAACTTTACCAAAAGAACAAGTGAAAAAAATCTTCTCTTGAACAGAATCAAGTGAAACAAATCGTTATTGTGACTCAATCATTTATAGAACCACCAACCACTAGCTGCTAGCTTTGCTTGTCTATAGAACACAACTTCCTTTTCTTATTGTCAAAATAACACAACCTCCCTGGGATTGCATACAAAATTTCAAATCTTTCAACAGATTCTTATTGGACTCAAAGTGGTACTTTGACTAGGCCATTCTAAAACACAAATAGTAGCACTGGCTCTGTCATTAGGGATGCTGACCTGCTGGAAACTGTTTCAGTCTGAAGCCTCAAACTGCTACTTAGCTCAATCTGGCTTCAGCTTCTCTACCTCTAAACAGCATCCCCACAGCAGGACGCTGCCACTACCATGCTTCACCATAGGATAGTATATTGACCGATGCGTCAGCTGGCCCATATTTTTAGCCAGTATAGGCATTTTTTCTTTGTATTTCTATCAGCTAATATGTGCAGGATCTGCACAGACATTATGCTAGAACAACTGCTGTGTTCTCTAATCAGACCATGAATAGAAGTACACCTTTTATTCATTAGAACCAGGGCTGAAACAATTAATTGGATTAATCCTGATTAAACAATTATTGAAGTAATAAATAAACTAATTTAGTAATCGATTAATCATTAACCGGGGTATGGAGACTTTAAAAATGCCTTTAGATGACAGGCCCACTTACAGCAGTAACTATAACAAAACAAAAAAAAATATATATATATATATTTTGTTTTTAAGATTGTTTTTTAGAAATTGTCTGATAATATGCTCTACCCAGAAGCGGAAAAAGTTTTGTTTCACTGGGTTTTATTCTGTAAAAAATCTTTTCAGGGATCCTTTTGCATTCCGATTATTAATCGATTCATTAAAAAAAAATTATAATCGACAGATTAATCGATTAGCAAAATAATTGTTAGTTGCAGCCCTAATTAGATCATATCAGAAGATGTTAAAAAGAAAAAAACTAAGAATTGTTCTTTATCTGCTTAAAAATTGGGTGAAACTTTATAGTAAAAGCCAAATATGACACTGAAGTCTGAAATATGAAACATTAATCTCAGATATTAAATCAGGCTATTTAGAGAAGTTTTTAAAACAAGGTAGAACCTGTTCTTTTTAATGCACTAATAGGTTACTTCTATTAAAAGCCAGTACTGTATTTATGAAGCTGCAGGTCACTGAACAGAGTTTCCATCAGCTGAGCAGAGCTCCTTCATGAACTGCTCTACGTCCATCTGGGAGCCACAGAGAGCATCCATGTCTAAATAAGAGGATTTTAACCCATTTCAGGGTTTTTCTCTAAGTAATGCCATTAAAATCTGTTACGCTCTTACTTATGTGAGTGCGGCAAATTAGAACTCTAGCAAAAAAATAGAAATAAAATAGATTCCCCATCCCTGGAGGCCCTTTGTCCCATTTGAGCTGCGAGGTCATTCGGCGGTCAGCGATGACGGACTGGAACAGCATAAAAAAAAAAAACATCATATATACAGTACCGTAGGAATCACCTTGTTTATTTACATTTTTATTCTTCCAACCTTCAAAAACTGAACTAATTACGCAGTTAAAGAGCAACTCTATAGATTAAAAACGATTTAAAACTAATGACTGATGATAAGTGCCCTACTTTCACATAAAACTAAAACCAGAAAGGCTTGAAAAAAAAAAAAAACCCTTTCAGAGACGCCACATCAGGGGGTTTGAACAAGAAGTGTACGACCGGCAGGCGTTGGTTCCAGTCCAACTGCCGGCTTCGCCACGGTGCAAGGCATTCATCATTATTATCATGGCTGTTAAGCAGGCCTAATTCCCCTTTAAAATCCACTGTCAGCTCTCTTTTGGCTGCTCTCTATGTCTCCTAAGCTTTGAATTCTCCCAAGAACTGGATCTAGGGCCGAGTTATCATGAAGACAAGAGCGGAACAGAAGAGCGGTCTCAGTGATCTGGAAGCCATCGGGTTTCTGTGTGAAAATCCTAAACCTATCAGCACTTCTGCCTGCTAAAAGAGACCTAATTGTGAATCCATGACTAATCTAAGTGAACGCTGTAGAAACCAAAAGGATGTACGTCTGTTCAGAGCCTTAAAATTATAACATTTGCAGCAGGGCTTTAATTCAATCATGTCAGCCACTTATCTTTATGTTTTTTCTTACGACTTTATGGGACAGACAACAATATGTTAGTCCATCATAAAAAGTTTAATATGAATATTTCTGCAAGGCCTAATCACTCCCACCAAAAAGCATCCTCTATAAAATTTTAAAACCAGGGTGCAGCTGTGATGCTGATGCAGAGCTCATATCCAGAGGTTACATAACCCCCCTAGTAAACAGCAAGCAACCTTTTAATTTATGTCAGACACTGCTGGGTACAGCGAGGAGAGCAGAAGGATATGAGGGACCTATCATGGCCATGGCAGCGGGACGGGGTCCATGGCTGAATGGATGAAGGGAATCTGTGCTTTGACTTGTTAAATGCATGTTTTAAGGAGGCTAACAGAACAAACATGTAATTCTGCTGGGAAGGTCTGCAGATGGACCAAACAGAAAGATAAACTTTAAACAATCAAAGAACTCAAACCCAAATATGTTTTTTTGTTTTTTCCCTCCTCCCTTGTGGAGTTGAGTAATTTTCCTAAAGCCTGTTATGTAAAATGATTTGTTGACCAGGTGCTGATCTATAAAATCCCTCCATGTGTTGATAAATCGGTGCAGCTCTTTAACACAGCGGTGCATCAGCAGCGTTTAGTTCAACAGACCGACCTAAACATGTCATCTAACGAATGTTCGTTAAAACGATGTCTAAGACTACAGCTGCCAAATCGGGTCGTCCTTAGATATCCGTGACTCGGCATGCAGCCAGCAGACTCTCTGAACCCCTTACATAATGAGCAGTAGTTAGATTATATAGTCCTACTCTAAGCTGAGTAACAGAGGGTAGATATGGATATGATGGGCAGTGTGTCTCTGTCTGATGAGGCTTCACTGCTTTTCTGCAAAAGCCTGAAGTCAGTTTAACAAGAACCTGAACTGAAGTAAATTAAGCTTTAAAGGAGGTCAGGTAGAGAGGTACAAAAGAGCAAGGAACATTTCATCTGGTTTGAAAAGCTACAATGAATGATGTTTTTCTGAACTCTATTTATAGCAATGGTAATCATACATTGTTTAAACTACCTTACAGCAAATATTTCTTCCTCATATGTAAAGAACTGTAACATTCAGCTTTATCAGCCAAAACCGATGGCTGGATATCTCTGAGGTCTGACCTAACCAGTCTGATAATAGAGTAGTATTTTGTTCTCCAAGAAAAAAAAAATATAATATCATAATAATATCATATTTCAGTGATAGAAAAGGAGAAAATGCAGAAACTACACGTTACACCTACTGCTGGGTGCATAGAAATGCTTTGAAAATAGACATTTCTGTTAAATTTAGGGCTGAAACAATTAATACTGGAGTATAGAGACTATAAATCATGACTTTATTTGACAGAGCAGTAATAGGATATATAAAATGCATTTAAGGTAAAAAAATTAATTAAAATAAAAATTAAAAATCTCTCAGTCCATCAATATATCTCATCCAGAACTCAAGTGGAAGAGTTTTAAGTTCCCTTTGTTTAATTTAAGATTTTCTTTAAGGAACAATTTTGATTATTAATTGAAGAAATAATTGACAGATATATCAATTAGCAATATAATCGTTAGTTTCAGCATTAGTTAAATCATTAGAACAAATAGGATTTAAAAAAAACAAAAACATTATCAGTTAAATGAGATTAATTTCTCAAAGTCTATTAGTGGATAACTATAGACATGAAAGCCAATTCAAAAGTTCAATGAGGTTCTCCTAAGAGAAATATTAAAACTGATGGAAATCTTTTTCTTTTGTTTTGGTGCTTTGGTGGTACAGTGATTAGCGCACACGACCCATGTATGGTGGCCTTAGTCCTCAACGCCGGCAACCCGGGTTTGAATCCGGCCTGGTGTCATTTCCTGCATGTCTCATACCCCCTTTCCTGTCTGCCTACTGTACTGTCCATAAAAACGAGCCACTAGTGCCCCATAAGCCATCCCCCAAAAAAATTATCTTTAAAACATTTGGCCCATCCATTTTTTACATAAAACATTTGACGATCACATGAAATAAAAAAATTTTGGGATCTTTCTTTCCTGTGCCAGGGCTCACATAGCAGAACGTGGGCCCGTTCTTAAAGCAAGCAAAAACGTAGCGATCGTCTAGATGAGGAGTTTCCAAACGTTTCAGCCCAAAAATATAACAGCGACAGGAAATCCCTGAAAACATAGAACCATTATACTATATACTTATATATATATATTTATTTAAATAAATAATTTTGTTAAATCATTTAAAACAATAAATTCAATTATTAAATAATCACGCATTTGTGAATTAGCTAGTGACAGTTCCATTTGGAAGCAGACCAAAGTTATTTGAAAGAGGAATAAAATACGGTAGCTTCCCGGCCAAAACTGGAGATTTGAAAACTACATGTGTGCATCTCTATCTACCTATTTATTTATTCATTTTTTATCCATCTAGCTCACACATACATATATATATTTGATCTACCTGAATGTTGTTCCTTTTAGCCCTCCATATGCCTTGAGGGTCATTGCTTGATGGTTTTAGGAAATCATATTTCAACAATGGTCTGTTTGATCGACATTTTACAGCATTTTAGTGCAATTTCTTTTGCCACCATAAAAGACTCCTGATTGATTGTTTGTATGCATGTATATATGTATATATATATATATATATATATATATATATATATATATATATATATATATATATATATTTCTAACAAAAAAATGAACATTTTAATGATCTCTTGGAGTCAAGAAATCCCCAAAGAATTTAGATAGCAGAGGGAAAAAGCTTTTAACCGTACCTCCATGGCCAGAGCGGCCGTCTGCTGGTCGTAGTGGTTCATGCTGTTCGGCATGAAGGTGGAATTATATGGCAGCCCCTGACACATGCGCAAGGTGATCGGCTCGCAGGTGAACAGGCTGTGACTCCCCGCCGCCGCATCCATAGGGATGGCTACACAGGCAGCGAGCATCGACACAGAAAGCACCCACAGGAGATCCATTACTGGTCCCCACATTAACAAAAAGGAGAGGAAACCCCCAGGAGATGGCTGCTTAGGATGAGGGGTTGACCTCTGTTACCATAAGGGTCATCTACCACGTCAAAGGAGAGGGAGGGCTTGAATTTCCTGATTTTTTTTTCCTTGTCGGATCAGAGAGAAGCAGTCCGAGCTGGCCGGGACAGTCCAATATGTTCATAGTTAAGGCTAAATGGATCCATCATTGGGTAGAAGCCAGTCAGTGTCCACCAGTAGAGAGGCTGGGCTGCTTCAGGGACAAAAAGGCTCCGATCTGGACTGTCAGCAACCTGCAAACAGAAAAAACAGACCAAAAAACTGGCATTAGGCGGTGAAAATAAAGCAAAGCTGCATTAATCATCAGTAGAAATATTTTTTAAACAAAATGAGGTGCAGATTAAATCCTCCTGTTTAAGCTTTTTTTTTTTTTTATATATATAATTTATTTCTATTGTAACAGACAAAACATGACAAAAAATTACCAGCAATAAACTGAATAGAGTAAAATTCTCCACAGAAAAATGGTTATTTAAACATTTCATATTTTCATATGAACCTTATCAGAGTTTTCTAATATTTATTATGTGTTGTTTTCATAAACGGCCATTTTTCTCCACATAAGCAGGCTGATTAATGTCAGCACACACCCAGATGCCTGAACGTCTCCATTCACGCACACCTAAAACAGCATTCATCATATCAAATGGACAGATTATTATTGGACATTTATGCTATTTAAAGGTAAATATTAAAAGGAGTGTAAGCAATTAATGCGGTTAAATCGCTGCGGTTAGCCAACCTGTTTAGCTCCTCTATCTACAGACTCATTTATCCACTTTATCGTTGTTAAATGAAGCTAACTCAGCCCACCGGCTCACTTTGCTCTCACGGTCCGACTCTCAGCCACCACAACACGGACTGAAGCAGAGAGAAGTGAGCCAGAGCTAACAAAAGATGACGGTGGCTCCGTCCTCCAGGCTGATAGTAACCGGAGCAGAGGCAGCCAGCTCCGCTCACCGGTGTTATCATTCACCGCAATGAGCCGCCGGGGCGGCACCGCGGAGCCCCGGTGGCTCCGGAGAAATACCCCACCCAGATATTAACGGAAGGAGAAACAAAACTTTACCGAAAGGTTCTCCCAGGAATTTCACGTGCAGCAATAATGGTCTCCGCAGCTCGTCCACTTTGTAACAATGAACCTTCTCCTCCTCCTCCGACCAGCCTCACTCACCTCCTCTCCTCCTCCTTCACCAACGTTCCTCTGCGACAAGAGCGCGAGACTTTCAAGATGGCTTCCAGTCCGAACCTATCAAAATAAAAGACTATTTAGTAGTATAGTATAGTATAGTATAGTATAGTATAGTATAGTATAGTATAGTATAGTATAGTATAGTATAGTATAGTATAGTATAGTATGGTGTAGTATGATACAGTATAGTGTGGTATAATATAATATGGTATAGTATAGTAAAGTATGGTATAGTATAGTATAGCATGGTATAGTATAGTATGGTATGGTATAGTATAGTATGATATAGTATAGTATAGCATAATATAGTATAGTATGATATAGTATTGTGTAGTATGGTATAGGATAGTATGATATAG
>NW_015151016.1:64863-89163 GCF_000732505.1 Cyprinodon variegatus | reverse complement strand
TAGACAGGGGCCAGCAAGGGCCAGTGCCCGACCCTTTTATGGTCCATTACCAGAGACATAATATTAAATTAGTTTCTTATTAAGATATATTCTGACTGGCATTGAAAGTATTACTGAATCAATAAAATTTTTAAATTTTACAGACTAACATCAACAATTTGAAAATTAAGTTGATACACTTTAAGATTCCGCCACATTGAGATAATACCACAGTTCCCAGCTCAGGAGCCACAATATATCCAACAATATAATATTTTCCTGTTTTTTTTTTTGTTTTGTTTTGTTTTTTTTGTCTTGCATTTGTTTAGTGCCCTCATACGCAACACAGGGGCTGAAATCATTTAGGAGTGTAAGTTTCAGGTTATGACCTGATATTTTTCAATATGCTTCCATCAATCATTGCATGTTTTTTCCAGTCAAGATTTTCATTTAGAAATGTCTGATTCAGATTTGTTTTTTTGTTTTGTTTTTCACTTGTTTCTACCAGTCTTGAGCTATTGTTCGTGTTTTTTTTTCCTTGTTTTACTATTTGGGGCGCTTCTTCAGGCTACTTCCGGTCCAGCGCTGGGTGAACATCCCTAACTTGACGTCACTCCACTCTCGCTTCTCTTCTGTAAATGTAAACTTTTCAGACCTTTTTTTGATCCATTTGTTGCTGAAAATGATATACAAACATAAAACACATTTCTATGGGGAATAAATCTGAAAAAGAAAACAATAACAATAAAAAACTAAATAACTAAAATAAATATATTTATTTTTCAGATGCGGTCATCTGTTAGCCCATCTGTTAGAGGCAAAATCTTATAAAATCTCTAAAAATTTTTATTATTTTAGTCTTCTACTCTACCTCTAGCTAGGACTCCCCCTGGTGTGTGGCAGGCAGTGGCAATCTGTCCACGCTATTATAGTGTCCACACAGGGTTACTATGGAAACGAGTCAACCGTGCAGAAGAGAAACGTAAAGTAGAGCAGAAGTAGAGTTGGATACAGACGTGCGTAAGGTAAGCTCAGGAGCTACATTTTCAAAAAATATTGCAGATGGTGAGTTTTAAAAAGTTTTCAAATGCAGAGCGCTGAGTTTACTATGTTTTAATACGATGCAGTTATACAAAGTAGAGTGGAAAGTATGAGACACTACATTAAATATTCTTTCACAGTAAATTTTTTAATGCTAATAAGTATATATTTTTTTAATGTCACCTTTAAAATTATATATATATATATATATATATATATATATATATTAGGGTTGTCACGATACTAAACTTTTCAACTCGATACTTCGATACTCGATGTCATTTTCGATATCACAAGGATAAAAACAAAGACTCCAAAATTCTACAGACATTTTTTCATTGATAAACAAAATACAATAAATAGATAAATAATACAATAAACAATATTTTGAGGCTGTATGCTGTGCAAAATATTAATCAAGCTTCATAAAAAAAACTTACAAAACCTAAATTGAGTGTTCCTTCATTGGCTATGCTTTACACACATAACAATGACACTAGCCAAACCAGTTAAAACACAAAAATAATTCTCAGCAGCTGCACCTCAGGTGCAGCAAAGCAACCCTATACTATGACATCTCCATCTCTGTTCTTCATTGTTGGTTAGAGGTTATTCTCTAGTAATGTTCTAAACAGGTTATTCCAAACATGTCCTATCCTAGTGTACAAATATTTCTATCAACTCACCTCTCTAAAAAATGTTATTTCCTCCCTGAACATCTCTAATGAGCCTCATTCATTCTTTTTGCTGCTGTAGATCCTGTCAGGGTTTTTGGATGCCACTTTCATCTTTCAGCAAGAACTTCCTTGGACAGTCACTCTAACGTTGGCAGTTCTTTTGAATGTGTGTACACCATTTTCTGTACAATGAAATTACTTATATCCAGTTTGTTGACTATTTAAACTCATAATCACTGCTAGAATGTTCTTCCTAAAAACCTCAAACTTTAGGATCTATGCAATGCAACAATGATCTTATCATCTCCACCTAGTTTCGCACGCTTTTGTGTAATATCTGCCATTTTAGAAGAGAATAAAAGCAGGGGAATTCTAATTTATCCATCACCAGGATGGATGAGGTGAGGGAATGAGGAAAGCAGCAAAATTTATTGAAAAATAGATTTTTATTTCACCTGATGAACTTCAGTAGAGACAAAGTTCCAATTATAACTGATGAGGTTATTAGATAAAGCAAATTGATACTAATACACAGAAAAAATGGCTAACAGAAAATGACTAAAGCAGAGAAAATATGCAGAATTTCACTCAGAAAACTGACCTAAACAAGATGACAGAGGAGGAGAACTCACATAATTTATACCCAACAGGGAAATGAGAACTGAGTGAGCAGGGCTGACCTGCTGATCTGGCCTTGCTCTCTTCCCCCCCATCTCTGGGCCACGCCCTGCTGGTCTGTCACTCAGGAAAACAGAAAAAGAACAAAAATTACAAAGAACATCTTTATAATCACACGGTGCTTTAAGTAAATTGACAAAAATACACGCTTAACTGCAAATCGAATGAATGTATTTCTTTCACAGATCTATGATTTTCCTAAACAAATGAGCATGTCTTCAACAACAGTTTCTTAGCGTTTCTGAATATATTACAATGCTTTTATTTAGTTATTTACTTAAACAAGCTTCTAACTCTACTAAGAGCTTCTTCATCTTCTCCTAGATAAATTAAAGTTATAATTTTAGATTTTATTTCTATTTTACATTTCTGAGGCTGATTAAGGCTTTTAATCATTTATGAATGATATCTTGCTTTCCTTGTATAAAAACATGGTGACTCAGAGGCTCTTTCTAAGTCCAACATTCCAACCAGTATTTTGGCAGAAAAAGGGCTTTTCTTTCATAGAACCACAAACATTATCATATGGATATTACTAAACCCAGCTGGAACTGTATGCTTTGCTTGGATCAGACTAAAACCTCTGCTGCTGGATTTCATTTGAAGCAAAGGATTATGTTATATATACAAAAAATACTCATCTACCATCTACTATTGGTTGCAGAGAAGGATCTGTAATTCATAACATCATGAACTGTTTATAATATAAGGAAAAACAAAACCAGAGTCTGCTGCTTGGTCATCATTTGGTCTTTTAGCAAAAAAAAAAAAAATAAAGATCCTAAATAAATATCCAGATTAGTGCAAAAAGGGTTCATTAGAGACATAGTGCGTTTACCAGTTGTGTCTTTGTGTTCCCTTCAGATGCCGCTTGAATCAAGGCCCTCAGCTAACTCTGCTAAGATGCAAACCAAGCGGAGTGCCTGGACTCCTCTGAACCATCCACTCATCAACACCAAGGTCCACATCAGCCGGTTTTCAGAGGCGCTGCTCATGTGTTTCTATTAAAGCAAAATGTTTTATTTGGTTAGGTAAAAAATAAAAGTTGAACATAGGTATTTAATTAAAAAAAATCCTCCTTTGATTCCCAGATTTTTGATGAGAGGAGACTCCTTCTGGCAAAATGGGTCTGTTTATGAGCAAACCTCACACAGACTATTGCTTGCCTTTGCTAAATAGGGTGATTATTTTGGTCTCTTTTAGTTTGACAGGTGGTCAGACAGTCAGAGGAAGGCTGTGCTGCAGGATTTTATGCTGAACTGTTCTGAGGAGCAGCTCCAGTTCCTGAACCTCAAAGTGAACAAGGTGCTCCCCCTGCAGACGGCAGACTTCACCTGCCTGCTGCCCAGAGTCCTCTGCCTCTACTTATTCTCCTTCCTGGACCCTCGCAGCCTCTGTAGATGTGCTCAGGTACGCATTGTTGAAAGCAGCTCAGGAAGTCCTACTTTCATGTCTATAAGGGTGTTTCTCCCTGTGTGAAAGGTGAGCTGGCATTGGAAGAGCATCGTGGAGCTGGACCAGCTGTGGATGCCTAAATGTCTGAGGCGGGGCTGGTGTATTACCTTCTCCCCCTCACCTTTTGAGCAGGGCGTCTGGAAGAGACACTACATAGAGTCAGTTCAGGAGCTGCAACTCAGACTGCTGCAGGTCAGGAGAATTTCATGCAGTGCCTTTCAAAATTATTCCTACCTTTATTTTTGTCATGCTATCAATCCTCAGTATATTAAAGTAGCACATATTTGCACAAGAAAAGATTATCTATTTTATATATTCTATTATGTATTCTATTACTTTAGATTATCTATTTTTTAATAGTTTAGCAAAGAAGACATACCAAAAATGTCAGACACACATAACGGAAAAGGACTTTTTAGTTCTATTCTGGTTGAACCGGTTGCTGGTTCTACTCACCATTTTGTGTGTGTTGGGTTAGTCAGGGTTGGGGACATTTTGTGGCTTTAGAAACTGATTTGAAAAAAAATGTTCAAAGACTTATGAATTGACAGTCACTTTAACAGAAAAATCCAAAGTTCAAAACGTCTATTATGTAAATGACCGTCTCAATGTGTCTTCATACTCTTTATTTATGTGCAAAGGAGCTACAGCACAATCAATCATATTCACCAGACCTTATTTAGTGTTGCAAAAAGCAAAAAACCCAAGACAAATATGCTGGTGTTCATGAAGTCCTTGATAATAAAGCTTTTTCAAGTATTTATACATTAATTTATGGTGCTATGTAATATATAGATCTTTAACTATCTAGAAGACTTCTAGATGACTGCAGACTTTCCTCTATAAAACCTAAAACATAATCTCTGTATTAAGTATAGGTATAAGTATGATCTCTCTTTTAGTTTCCGTCATATCTACTATGATGTTGTAAATAATGAATTGTTGTAATTAAGTTGTCATTTTAAGAAAATAAACCTAAAGGACATTTCGCTTGATGGCATCACTGCTGCAACCTTCTGGTTTATCTGAGAAGTGCTTGTTCCAGAGATGAATTACAGCCACATTGGTACAACAAAGATTGACTTAGGGTGGCCATGACAGGACTACACTGAAAAACAGGCCAGGCTCCAAAATCTATAAACAAAGGAGTTGATGGCAGCAGGACAGCTGATATTTCTCTCCAGGATGTAGCCGCAGCCAAACAGGAACATGCCAGATGAAGCTACTATGAGAAAAAGCAGAGAGAGAATAATGTTAGAGATTGAACTAACAGATTCTGCAGAGTGAGAGAATAGAGGTAGAATGAAGCAGAATGATGAAAAGGGGTCTCTATGTCCTCCAGCAGTCTAAGCCTATAGCAGCACAAATGCAGAAAATAGCTCAGGATAACCTAAGTATTTTGGATAGAGTATAAGAAAGGTAGAGCTACTGTGGGGCCAAGATAGAGCCAAGATCCCAAATGGAGATGGAGAAAAATATAACTCAGGGTTTAAAGTTGGATGGTAAAAGGTATGCAGTACCTTTTGTTTGCTACAATGAGATGGCTGACTTTAGCTATATCTATCTTCTTAGCAAAAGCTTGGTTGCAATGGTTTTGTCACATGTTAAGATAAATAGATATTTTAAAAAGCATGTTTTTTTTCCCATTTAACAGATGATCCAAACTAAGAAAGACTTGAAAAGCTTTCAAACTCTCAGACTTTGGACTTGTTTAGTGTTACCCATTCTGAATTTACACTTAATAATTACTTGGTCCAACCTATGGGGTCTAAGGCATTGCAATGATAAAAAAAAGTGGTTGTTACATGAGAAAAAAAATGTTACAAAGCTTTAGTCGGGGTAGCAGCATTAAAAGTGTGTAGTGTGTTTCCAGACACAGTCGATTCCACAGGAGATTATAGTACCTGATGCTACAGCAGTGAGTGGTGGATGCAAAGGAGCACCAGAACCGGTTTACAAAAGCAAGGAGGGTCCACTTTCCAGCTCCCAGCCTCCTGCAACCAGCTCAGGATTAAAGACAGAAAAGAAGGCAAAGGCTTTGCCACCATGGAGACACTCAGACAGACATCCCAAGGATACAATACGCTTCAACTACCTGGACAACCTGCATCCCATCGATCAGGCCCTGACATAGTGGGTTTCAGGATACTGGGTGATATGGGCTTTTAATACAGCTTTTTAAACCTCTACAATTAAAGAAACTACAATGTAGATGTCCTAACTGCTTCATTTATAGTTATTTTGAAGTCATTCTAACGACAGGTCTTCATTTACTTACTGCAGCGGTGGATCCCAGAGCAGTGAAGGGAAGAGGAAAACGCTCTCTGAAGCTAGTTACAAACTACGCAAAGCAAAATCAATGGTAAATCCCACCCTATGCTGCACCACCGCTGGCTGAATTTCAGGGAGCAATAAGCTCTGCAACCGTGTAACCAGTAGGCATCATGAATTATAAAATTAAAAACACACAGAGAGGAGGAGCAGAGGGAGAAACAGGGATTGCTGTTACAGCAGCTTAACTTTAGCTCACATTCTCCTATGTCCCAAAACGTAACATTTCATGTATGACATAGGGAATTTTATCATAGAGCCACAAAGAACAAATGTCCCCTTAGCATGATGCAGCCACCACCATGTGTCACCATGGGGACGGTGTGTTTAGCAACCTCTTTATGAGACTTCTACATTTTTTAACAATGGTTTTTTGCTTTTTCAGATGTTCCCGAGAACCCAGCGCTCCTCTCCACCTCCTCCTTATTGTCTTCCCTCAGATCATCAGATCCAAACTCGCCCTTTATGGGCTTCTCCCCCTCAGGAGCAAACTTTAACCAAGGAGACGGCCATGAGCCTGCTAAAGCAAACCCAGTGGAACGCAGGGATCCGACCCAGGCCGGTGAGGACTCCAGTACCGCAGCTAAGCATGCAGGCCCTCAGGGCATCCCAGCGCTCACAGCGGAGCCCCCCCAGTAAGGCATCTCACTTGCTCTGATTTTTTGGGGCAGAATTTGATGCAACTGCATGTTAAGAGAAATATCCACAGGAAGATAGATACGGAATATGACTAATTCTGCCAAAAAAAAAAAAAAATTATTAGCAGCTTGTGAACTTATTAGGGATTTTAGAACATTATTTTCTTGCTGAGAATTAACTGCAATCAAATGTTTAATTTAAATGGTTATTTTTTTCCAGTATTATCCAGGACTTAACTAGAGGTAAGTAAGGTTTTTTTTTTTTTCCTGTAATGATTTCTTAAAAAGAAAATCTAATCCAGAGCTAATGATGCGTTATCTGGAGGGTGTGCATCCGTACACAACTAAAGAGTTGTTAGAATCACTATACCAGTAATGCAACTTCATTTTCTAGGTTATCTAAAAATAAAAACCCTTCCTTTTGATAATAATATCTCATTTGATGTATTTGGAGATAAAGGTGTTTGTTTAACACAAATGATCTTAATCTAAAACTTACCGCTCTGTAGGGGGGAGGGGCACACAGTACAGCTATTTGAAAAGAGAAGTTTTAGCCTTTAGCACCATGTAAAAAGGTATGTTAGTGCCCCTGTACCACAGTTACAGAAGTATTCCGTCATTTTTAAATCATTTATTATTTTATTAGTAAACATGCAACACAAATATTTTGAGTTGCCCCTTTTAATGGTGATAAAAGGATGATATATTTTGCTTTGTTTGTTTCAAATCCTTGATTATTTTTTCTACCTACATAAATTAAATAAGTATCTTTAAAGTTCTTGAATTGCTTTCAAGCTTTAAATGTAAAAATTTTTAGCATTAAATAAATTGGCATGTTTTTGTCGTCAGCATATTGTTGTTTTTACAAATCAAAAATATTTTCATATTAGTCTGATTTTCGATATATTTGATCATGAGACACAAGGCAAATAATTATGATAAAGTTTCCACTTTTTGGATGAACAAATTTGTTCAAAGCTCAAAGAATAGAGTAGAATTCACCTTTACTCTCATTAAACTGTCACAAGTTCAAAGCAATGGAATTCACTCTGTATTTAACTCATAACATGTCCTTGGAGAAACACTCTAAACAGTAAGTTAGGAAATGTTACTTCCAGTTAAGGAATATTTTCAAATTAAGACACTGATGTCAAAGGGTGAGTTGGAAATGATTATTCATGCTTTTATCTCCACGGTTAAACTATTGCAACAGTCGTTTTACTTGTTTGAAGAAGGAGCTTTACCGTCTTCAGGTTTTGTAGAACTCTGCTGCAAGACACATGAATAACAGAAAACATATTACACCAGTATAAGCAGCTCTGCACTGGTTACCAGACCAGTATAGAATCCAATTTAAAATCTTTGTTCTTACTTTTAGAGCCCTGCATTGTCAAGTTCCTCCCTACATCTCTGGGCTGGTAGAGCTCCATACTCCATCCTATAGTCTGAGGTCAACAGGCCAAACACTGTTAGTGGTTCCACACACTTGTTTTAAAACCAGAGGGGTTCATTCATTTCAGGCAGCGGCTCTGAAGCTGTGGAATGCTTTGCCTCCTTTTTTACCCTGCATGAATTCTGTTGATTCTTTTAAAAAGCAATTGAAGATGCTACTATTCAAGCAGGCTTTTAATTAGACATGTTTTTTATGGCTTTGTTTGTGTGTTTCCATTTGTATTTAAAAATGTTGATATACATTGTTTTATCGTATTACATTTTTTACTGTGAAGCACTTTGTGATTTTTATCTGTGAAAAGTTCTATACAAATACATTTTACTTAGTTGCATCCCCTTGGAGAGCAGTGGGCTGCCCTTGTGCGGCACCCGGGAAGCAGTGTGTGGTGAAGGGTCTTGCTCAGGGACCCAGAGTGGCAAGTCTGTGGGAGTGGGACTTGAACTCAGAACCTCTGGGAGCCAGGCGTAATGCCCTAACCACTAGGCCGCCACTCCCCCTTTGTTTTTCAGTCAGCTCAACTCAAGCAATAATAAAGAATGCACTTATAAAATATGCCGATGGTAAAAAACTGTCAGTTTATAATAATAATAAAAAAATGTTACACAACATAAATATTTATTTTCTTTGCTTGCAGGTAGACCACTGTTCAATGTTTGAAGTGGAGCTCCACACTGCCCCCAGCAGGGCAGGAAGAGAAGCACTGAGCACAGCTGTTACCCTTTTGGATTATTTCTTTTAAATCTTTCTTATAGTTTTTTGCCAGGAATAAACAGATATATCTTAAGGAATCATTTTAAGGACTTTAACAGAAATGCTATGCTTTGAAAGTGATCTCAGAACCCAACATATAGCAAAGTTACAACAGTCTGTTTTAATAAGTTCTATCTGTTTTAAGATATATCTGTATCTTGTAAATCTTTGATTTGATGTCATTTCTCAAAATCTGAGAGAGATTTCATTCGTTTCTATACAAAAAGAAAATAAAGTAGAAAAAAATACTGTGCACCAAACTGAAATAATAGCATTAATAGAATATATTTTTAAAATATATTCTATGTATTTTAATTTGTTTAATAGTATTTTTTAACTCAATTGCAATACTAATTCTGTCCACAAGATGGTGTAGTACCCATCAATATTTTTAACCTTAAAAAACAAAAGCATATTAACTGGTTCTTATTGCTTTTGTCATTTTAGTGTTTTTTAGTTTTTCAGTTTCATTTATTTCACACGGAAATTTTGGGGAATGAAAAAGAGATGTATGATTTATTTATGGGCACTAAAAAGAAGCATTATGGGACTGTAACGCAGCACAGGATCAAAGAATAGGGGAAAAACGGGTAAATTACCAAAAACCTGGTTTTCAAAAATTGTTTTATTTTTCCATATGCTTTCTAAAATTAACCTATCTTCATTTCAATTCATTTAATTCAGCAATTGGCTTTATTTAAAACGCTCAGAGGCATCTATACACCTCAGCCTTTACACAGCTGACCAAAAATGATTCACAAGCCTCTGCAGGACCTATTTATGGCTGCTGAGGAGGGAGTCAGGTGTTCAGGAGCAGAGAAGCATCTGTAATCCATTATGTTTGGATCCATGTGCTGATATGTTTCCTGTGTTGGAGAAACCTTCCCTGTTCAGTTACAGGTGGAAACTCGCATGCAGCCAAGCCTTAACAGCAAGAATTAGTCAATGAAGAATCAATAATAAACTTTCTACCTGGAGCCACTTCTAAGAACATTATTGGGTGAAAATATCTGGGCATCGTTGCTCCTGATGCACAAACTCTAACCTCGACCTTCATGGTGAAAGTCCCTCTGGTTCCAGAATCCTCTCATGGTTCTTTATCTGCTGCAGCTTTTCCTTTCACTAAACTTTTCTTTTTTGTTTTGACACGGCACTCTGTGACCAATCAGCCTCTTTTGCAATGAGTGTTTTGAGGTAAATAGTTCATCAGGACGTGACACTATGAGTTTTTTCCTCATGATATTCAAACTTCCTGACATATTAAATTATCTACAATTCATTATCAATCAAATTATAAGAAATATCAGTTTAAAATCAAATCTGTGTAACAACTGTTTGAATTTCACTTTGTGAAATAAGGGTAAAAAACCCTAAAATTTTTTACACAATATTCCATTCAATTCAGTTTATCTATATAGCGCCAATTCACAATACCTCATCTCAAGGCACTTTACAGTTCACCAGATCATAAAGTCAAATTGATTGAAATTTTTTTTCTATCTAAGTAAAACCAGTTGATTGCATCGACTCATTGGCACAAGGGCAATGCTTGTAGCGACAGTGGAGAGGGAAAACTCCCTTTTAACAGGAAGAAACCTCCAGCAGAACCAGGCTCAGTGTGAGCGGCCATCTGCCCGGGCCAGTCAATCAGAGAAACAGGACTACACTGAAAAACAGGCCAATCTCCAACATCTATAAACAAAGGTGTTGCTGGCAGCAGCACAGCAGAGATTTCTCTCCAGGACGGTGTCACAGCCAAACAGGAACAGACCAGATGAAGCTACTATGAGAAAAAGCAAAATGAGCATAACGTTAGAGACTGAACTAACAGATTCTGCAGAGTGGGAGAAAAGAGATAGAAATGAAGCAGAACGATGATAAAGGGGTCCCTATGTCCTTCAGCAGCCTAAGCCTATAGCAGCATAACTATAGAGATAGCTTTGGATAATCTGAGCCCCCATATTCCAACATTAACGTGCCTAATCACCACGTTTACACATCACACACTTTTATTAATTAATATTACTTTGCATGTAGATCTATGATAAATGTTTAAACGTTTTTAAAAAATGCTGAAAATGTAGATTAGATTTTACAGAGCACATAATAGTGAATGATGTGTTTTGATTGGTCATCAAATTGTGAAAAAATTATTTGGTTGACAGCAAAATAAAATAAATATCTCCTTTAAAAAAAATAGTTTTTACGATGAGGAAATAAATGAAACCTTGAAGAAAATGGTGTAACTCACTATTTCTAGCTTCACGAGTCATATAATCAACAACCAGACAACAGGAAGTAACACAAGGATGATGCTGATTTATATGAACAAACTCATTCACAGATTTTTAAATAGTATTTCTTATCTAATGAAAAAATTTTTTTTTTTTTTTTTATTTTGACATTAAAAGAATCTTGATTATGTTTTGCAAATATTTGTAATGGAAATGGAGCTATTGAAAATAAAGTCAAGGAATCAACCCCTGTAAGAAATGTACCACCTTTATTATCCAAACCTCCCAGTCAGAAAGACAGTCATGGACCATGAGTGGAAATCTCAACAAACAATAACTGTCAGTTTAAGACAAAAAAAAACAAGAGATTATTCAGAACATCTTGCATTCAGCACACAGTTGGACATATTCGGGTAGAAGGAAGCGCAAATGAATGGGGTCTCATATCACTTCACACATGAGACATAGATGACACACATGGATCTGACTCTTGGCCTCCAAAATATGCCTCATATCCATGTCTGGATACAAAATAATGTATAAACAGCAGATTTAAATGCAACGTTAGTCTGAAACATGAATGCAGGAGGGGATGAATTAACATGTATGGCTTCATAGCTGCAGTCCATCCAACACGGGATTCCCGTGTTTTACAGGACAGGACCTTCGTCAGCTTATTTAAGGCAATGAAGGCCGTAAGGGCAGCCTTCTGGTATTTTACAAGTTTGTGTTGTTTTAAAACTGCTCAATTTTTTTTATTTTTTATTAGTTCAGTTTATAATAATAACAATAATAAAAAAAAAACAACAACCACAGTTTATAAGTCAAAGATTGTCCAACCTAGTTTGAGAAATCATGTTGCATGAAAGAACGCTTAGAACGTCCATAAGTTAAAATAGGAGAACCAGGGGTGGGGTGGGGGGGGGTGCACATTTAAAATCAAATAAAAAACTGGGCACTTTGGAGAAATTCGTTTTTCTTTTAATGTTTCCATCTATGGGTCAAAAATATTACAACTCTCAATTTAATTGATCTAGAATTAAATATTTTTGGTTAAACAATGATAGACGGCGGGCAGATTTATTGATATAACGTGTAAAAGAACTGGAGATAAATGTCTCTTTTATTCCAGCAGCATAATATTTAATCCAATTATAAAGTCCTCAAGCCTGGCTATAGAGAAGAAATATTTAGCGAGAGGGATTTTATGAATACCGAATCACCTCTGCACTAAAAATCGTTTATAACTAAATTAAACAGGCACATTTCAGTGGAGTTTCAAGCTAACCAGTTAAAATCAATGAAACTTTCCCATAGAATTAATAACGCAGGCTGGACCATGAATCTTTACTGGAACTATGAGCTTTGGTCGGATGGGATCCAGACTGATTGCAGAGTGCAGAAATGATTATAGTCCACCTCAAAGCCTGGAATGAGAGCATTTATTCTGCATCATGTAGAGTTTAGCTCATATTTTTTGCCGCCTTGCTCACTTGTTGTGTGATAAAATGAAAGCCGAAGGGCAAATGAAACTGGAGTGTATGATTTTACACGATACACAGAAGTATGAACAACATCTTTTTAAATAATGTAAACATTTACATCTTGTCTGAGGTCACAATGATCCTCTTCATATCAATATTTATAAAAAAAAAACAACAACAAAAAAGCGGTTACTGAAGCATAGTTCGGATGTTCTTCGGAGTGGACTCGTCGTTCAGATGCTTCGTAGTAAACCTGAGGAGACAAAGAGGGTAAAGAAACCCTTAGGTTGTGAACTTGGACAACAAACAGGATCCTGAAGCTGTGATCAGTTTGAGGAGCACAAAAAAATACAGCAACCATACTTGAGAGCATTCAAGAGCCCTTCAACGTTATCTGCTGGTTGATCCTTCAGCACCTTTATGCAGCCTTTCATCTGGGGAAAAAAACCCAAAACAAACAAGTCAGGATGAACATGCTGAACTCAACAGCCTGTCTCAGCTCTACAGAAGTCCAGCAAAAGGAAAGTCCTCTTACATCTATCTTGGAGGACTTGTTAAAAGCGCCGTTTGGATGGACGTGGTCATAAAGAATGATGACTCCCACCATCACCCGCATGCAAAACAGCAGCGTGTCCTCGCTGCTGAAGCGACTTGAATACTCCCTAAACATACAGTAGAACATCAGTAAATGTGGCCTCGACCGCTGCCTATGAGGGTCGTTGACCTCCTCTGGTCGGAGGGTGGGCAGGTGTATTAAAGGAAAGTTGAGTGGAAGGAAAAAGGTTATGTGCAAAAACTCACGGTGTCTCCAGCATGACCTTACAGACGCTGGCCATGGTGCTGAGGCAATCGGTGGTGTTCTCCAGTGGAAGACTTTTGTTCTAGAACAATCCAAGAACACAAATATTGGGACTGATAGCTAGCGGCTAATTAAATACTGATTGGCAAGAATTTGTATCATGACACCTTAAATTTAGTTTTGGATTCAAGATTGACTTGTTTTTCAAAGGTTTTATTGCCAAATAAAGTAGTGTTGGAAATCTCTTCTGGAAATCTGGACTAAGGGCTGATTTATACTCAGAAACCAGGTCGTCTGCGTGTGTGTCACAGTTAACGCTGTATTATAGCCAAAGTGTCCAATTCTCTTTGTCCAAACGGACATTGTTTGATAGAAACATTGGTGTTAAGCTAATAGATTTTTTTTACTTATTCTTCTTCCTGATTATAGAAAAAATAAAAAATCTAAAATGTTTCTTTGTTACTCAGATTAAAAACATGTTTTTTTTTCCTTTATCTCCTTCCATTTAACGCAGCTCATGTCAAAAACCTTTTCTACCATCCTCGCTCTCACCTCTGTGACGAAGTTCGTCGTAGCGGTGCTCAGTGTTTTCAGCATGGGCGTGGCCTCAGCATAGAACAGAGACATCCTATTGGCCATCTCATTGTTGACTTCATTTTCAATGTCCAGCTACGAAGAACCAATAACAACCAATAACTAACAGGGTCTGATTTCATTTCATATGTGTCTATGGTAGAAACCAAAGTCTTACGTTCATGTTGTTTATCCGGTTCCGACTGATCGTCCTCCTGTAGTAGCTGAAGTCGTTCTGGATGGCAGGAATTCTCATCTGCATCAATCAAGACAAGCAAACAATCCTCAGCTGACACAGCCGCTGCTTTATGTGACTGAGTGGAGGTGGGTTGATCTGAGCGGAACGGACCTTGAGTTCATCGAAGCGCAGCGTGAAGTGGAGGATCTCTGCGAACTGCTTGGCCAGAGCCTGCTCCCTCTCCAGATGCTGTGTGGGGGTGAGGGGTGGGCACGTCAGAGACACCAACAAACTCTTCAACGCCTCCTCTGCAGAAAACAGAACAGCACACATCAGCTGGTTTTTCATATGAAGTAAACATTTCATTTGGCCCTAAAATAAGGCGTTGAAGTGTGGTTATGTAGGACAGAAGGGGGACACCTAATCTGAGGGAGAAGCTGTAGAACTTCTTGAGTTTGATGACCAGCGGGCAGACGGCGTCCCACGCGCGCTCCTGCAGCGTCCTGTTGTTGGGATTTTGGATCGCCTGGAGAAGCAGGAATCAAAGCAACAGATTCATAAACCGTTCAGGTCATTATGTACCAACATGATCACCAATGAATGGTGATCCTGCACCAACATCCTGGTTAAAACCTTCAGCTGATAGATGAAGGCTTTAAAGCCGGGCGTACACTGTGCAATTTTATCAATTGCTGCATGCAGATACTGCTCACACTGTACGACGAAACAACAGGGTTTAGTCGTACAGTGCGAGTTCAAAGCTCACGATTTCTGTTCGGCCTGACGCTTTCACGCGATCTACCTGCTCACACTGCACGACTAAAAACCATGTTGGACTCAGCTCCGCAGTGAGATGGAGCTGCTCTGACTCGTCTATCCGGAAGTCAAACAAATAGAAGAGGAATATGAAGCTCACTAGAGTGAAACGCGCTGCCTTGGCAGTTTGTGCAATTTTGTGCTGAAAGCCCTAAATAGAAAAGGAGACGACGTATTTGGAAAAAAGACATGGCTGAGCAAACGTTGCTACTACGGTCTGTCAATTTTAAAGACAGAACTGCATTTCAGTCATTGCATCCCTGCCATGCTGCTGTGTTTACATCTGAGAAGAAGAAGAATAATCCTTGTTTGTGCATGCCCATTGAGCGATTTGCCCACGATGGTAGGGAGAAAATCAAACATTTTGAGAGGCTGATCGCCCTTCGTAACCTCCTGTACACTACAAGACTCACGACGCACGACGCACGATCAGGTTGAAAGTCGGCCTGATTGGAAAATTCTCGCACGACTGGAAAATCGCCCGTAAAATCGCACAGTGTACGCCTGGCTTAACCAGATCTTCAAGTGTCTGTGGAAAGCTGCGGCTGCTTGTTTTCTTACATCTCTGATCTCCTGCCCCGCCCCTTTATACGCCTGCAGACCCGTCAGGATGCTCTCAGAGTCTTGCAGGACAGAGTTCACCTGGTTCCACACCTCACGCTCTCCTTCTGTCGGCTGTGCATCTAGAAACGACCAAACCATCATTACACTCAACAATCAACCTTAACTTCAGGCTGTGCACATTTTTCACTCATTGTTCTTTACAGGTAATCTGCACATTTTTACCTGAAAGGAAATGAGTAAGAATAAAAAAAAATCTCATGACACAGAAAACAGAACCAAGCGTTTAAACGAAGAGAGTAAAGAACAGGAAGAAAGAAAACATTCAGCAGATAGAAGAACTGAATATTATTTC
This sequence comes from Cyprinodon variegatus, assembly GCF_000732505.1. NCBI lineage: Eukaryota > Metazoa > Chordata > Actinopteri > Cyprinodontiformes > Cyprinodontidae > Cyprinodon > Cyprinodon variegatus. The sequence goes on along the minus strand of NW_015151016.1, from coordinate 73,161 downwards.
CTATTTGAGACTTTTAATATGAAACATAAAGCTGAGGGGTTTGGTGTCTTTAAAGAATGTTAATTATACATCAAAGTTGGTATCAAATATTTAAAATAATGATTATATTGTTCTTAAATCCTATTAATACACAGTTCTAATTTAATTCATATAAGTTTAGGATCTAAAAATTTTGAACTATTTTATTTGGATGAGATCAGATATCTATAAAAACTCTATAAAGGTTGTAGTGATCAAAGACTTGGCTCAGTCCACAAATATGTCGTTATTAACCCCACTTAACATCCACCGGGTCGCCGGTGACCCAGTGGGTTTAAAGAATCCTCTAAAGTATCCCTGCATCCGGATTATGATCTGGATCACCAACATTTAATGCACTGTTCCTTGGACTGAGGTGCAGTTTTGGTAAAAATGTAATTAAAATCCATTCATAATAGGGCTGCAAAAAACTACAATTTTGCCGTTCGATTAATCTGTAAATAATTTTTTAGATTAATTGATTAATAATAGGATAGCAAAAAGCTCCTTAAAGAAGATTTATGTAGAGATTTAAACCAGGTGAAACCTAAAAGTTTTCTACTTGAGTTCTGAATATAGCACTTTGAGGGTTAAAAAAGGTTTTTGAATCTTAAGTACAAAATATTTATATTCTGTTTTTTAAACATTTTTGGTGGTTACTGCTCCAAGTGGGTTGCTCCATCAGCTAAAGACATGTTTTAGTCCCTACACTCCAGTTAATGATTAACCGATTACTAAATTACTTATTGATTATTTTAATAATAGGTTAATCATTATTAATACCTTAATTGTTTCAGCCCTAGTTCATAACTTAGTTATTCTTGTGTAGCTCTTATTAAGTTATTCTGTATACAAACTCCACTAAAAACATAACCTCCTTGGCATGGGGCAGGTAATAATTGTGTTAAATGGGCAGATCATTTGTGAGTTGATGTGAATTAAAATCAAGTCCAGACAGACTTGGGGATATCATCAAACACTGCATCATCGTCCTGAACAACCCCTAAAACATCGTTTGTGAGTTGTTGGTGTTTTTTTTAAATCCTTGTATTGAATCATGGTTGAAAAGCAATGACTTTCATTTGCTCCTTTTCATAGAATATTTAGTTTTTATTAGTGTTGTGCCGATGCCATTTTCTGGCCCCGATACCTGGCTGTGCAGTATTGGCCGATACCATCTGTTTGAAATTGATGTGTGTGTGTATATGAAGAACTGCATTCTGCTTGGATGTAAAATAATTGCCATCATGGCTTTGTCAAGCTGCTGCCTACCTTTGTGAAGCAGGAAAAAGACTAATACAAAGTGAATCCAGTATAACTTTTTATTGTCTACCTGGAATGGGTGACACTAGTTGAATAAACTTTTGGCTCTATAAATGGTATCGTAGCCCTATTTGTTGGTACTCGCAGATACCACCATTTTAGTGCTGGATTGGGGTCCTGCCCCATACTGGTATCGGTGCAACACTCATTTTTTTTTTTTTTTTCTGTGACCATTTGTGGGTTTTTCTTTCATTCAACGAGGGATACAAACTATTTTGTCCATGTGTATATGGATCTATTTGAGCTCATAACCATTATTTTCAGCCCTGAATGGGACATTAGAGTGGATTAAAACTGGTGCACCTCAGTTGTAATTCTTAAACTCACTATTGAACAATATATCCAATCTCAAAGTAATGTCCTCTGTTTGCAAACTATCATCGGAACCATTGGAAATAAGGGCAGATGGACGACTTCATCAGAAGATTTGGGATTAATAAAATCCAAACAAGTTATACGGCTAATAGTAGCTGTTTACATATAAAACAGTTTGCATGAAACCTAAATATCACAGTGTTTTTATATCATTTCCAGGAGCAACTTTAAAAATAGAAAATCCCTTCCATTAAAACTGTGTCTGTTTTACATTTCAAAAACATTCTATTCCCATCGTTTCCTCTCTGGTGAATAAACAAAGCCTGAGGTTGGCTGCGCTGGGAGAGCAGCTGAAATGCTACTGTGGAGGTGTAGTGTGACTTCTCTGTGGGAGGTCTTAACTAAAGCATATAGCTTCATCCTAGTTTCTGCCACTGAGGAAAGTTCACCTAACTCTTTATATAAATGTGTGCACTAATTATAGGAATGGATAAAGGAATAAAATGTGTTAAACGTTGATTGTTCATCACAGAAAATAGAGACAGAAAGATGGATAACAGAAACATACATTCAAAGGAAGACAATAGAGATGTTGAACAGGCTGAGCTCTGACCCTCCAAACAACAGGAGAGAAGTTCAGACAAAAGATGGAGGGAGAAAAGGGACAGGAATAAAGTCATGCTCACTTTCAAAGTCAAGGAAAAAGTTTGGCCCCTGTTCAAGCTCTGTGCAAGTGAGAACTTTTAACAGATTCCCCATTTGGTTTCTGCAAGACAGAGAGGAAAAAAAAACAGGGAAAGGAAGAAAAGGAGTTTGTGTTAAAAAGAGCATTAAAAAGTTATCTGATAGAGCAGGAGGTCTTCACTGGCTGAAGGAACGAGCAGAGGGAGGAGAAGGAAGAAGAAGCGCAGGAGGACGAAGTGGAGCGAGAGGCGGCTTTTCGTTTCCATTGTTTGTCATCTTGAGCAGAAAGGAAAAACAAACAAACAGCTGAGCAGGCTACACCCCACCCCCTCCACACATGGCGCTCCACTCGGCTGGCACACTTACTTTCAAAATCCAGGAAAAAGTGCGGATAGTTCTCTATTTCTCTTGTAAGGACTTTTAGCAGGTTACCCATTCCAGCAAACCTGATGGTGTAAATAAAGGGGTTATAAAACAGCCATAGGACACAGGACAGTTTATGGTCACACAATCAGGAAAAGCTGAGCCCCCATATTCTGTAAACCAGCGCACACCAAGCCTGCGTGACTCCTCTTTACCAGCCCTGATGCAAGTTAACCTGCTCTACTTTCACACTGCGTTACTTTTAGATCCTTTTCCCTGAAAGATGACATTGTGGCTATGAAATCATTAAGACGGGTAGCATGGCCAGCTTCCAACTATTATTTTATTTTAGCTTCAGGAAGTACTTAGTTACTTCTTCTGCAGCTGGTGCTGATTTCTCCCTCCAGACAGAGGGGAGAGAAAACCAGAACTTGTTTAACCTCATTCTGATATTTGATCTCCTAGATCACATTAGCACCTGTATTTAGATGTTCTTAATTCTGGATTGGTCTTTTAGAGATATATTTTTTTTTATATATATCATAATATTGAATCAGATGTAAGATGTTTATTTTTAATTTTTCTTTGTTTTTGAACCAAAATGAATGGTTCTGCTGTTTTAACAGATTTCTGTATAAATACTCACACTTCCTTTCGAATTTAAGCCTTTTTTTTTTTTCCTAAAACAGGGGTGGAGTCGTAAATTACAGCTTTGCTCTATAAAGCTCCTTACTGGAGGCAAGAAGAAGCAGGTAGGTAGTAATTTCCAGGGGAAAAAAAGTCCCTGATGGTGGAGGGTGGTCCTAAACTCTGTAATCACAGCACCATTTTAAACTTTAAAAAAAAAAGTGTGCGAGTTATGGTTAGGATTTAAACATCACAATTTAGCACATGGGTGCAGATGCAAAAGCTGGTTTCATAAACAAAGACAAACAGAAAACTTGTCAGGAATTTAAGGTCAGAAGTTGGCATCCTGTGCGAAGGAACTAAAAACAGCATAAAATCTCTCATTGGTTAATATGGAGTGACAACAAAAGAGACACTGTGTGGCAGTGTGCACATGATAATCACACAGCACAGCCTCCAGCGCGCTGCAGTCCATTTTTATTCTTTCCAACCATGGCTTTTCCCCCACTCATCACTTTAAACCAACAGTTTGCAGGGTTACATCCTGCAGGACATGCTTTGATCCCGTTAATATAAATATGTTGAGACTCATTTACATGTAGCTGCATCCAGTCAGGCACAACGAGGCACCACCAGAGGGCGCTGCCGCTTTGTTTATAATTCTGGAGCCTGAGAGTTTAAAGTTGTACCACAGGGGTGTCATGTCAGTACATGCTGTGGAGGCCAGAGTCTAACCTGCAGCTACAAGTTCTTCAACACTCTCCCTCCTTTGCTTTTACTGCCCTCAAGTCCTCATTAATCATTGAAAGTGAAAGTATCTTCAGTGATGAAGATCAAATGGCTTTCAGATGCATGAAAACAACTTCTCACGGATCATGTGAGCCAACTTTGATCACATGATCCGTGAGAACTATGTTTTCAGCATTTTATACATTTAAGGTGGCTTAAATTAAAGAAGAGTATTTCAAGAGCTTTTTCCACTCTCGGGTCTATTTTAATAGATTAGCTCTGTGAAAATGAACAGAAACAGATTCACCTCTCTGTAAACGCGTTAATGCTCCGAGTGTGCGTTGCTATAGCAACACTTCTGCACTACAAAGGAAAAATCTCCCTGTATGACACTCAGAAGAAATATTAGAGAAGTAAGCAGGTTGTTCTATTAACTGGAAGTCAGGCTACAGCTTTGTATATTCAGTTGTGGTTGAAGGTTAATATATGCTCATCATCCGTGGGAAGGTTGTTAAATCTGCATCTAGTTCAATGTCCCATAACTAACTGTGCCTCGACAACAAATACTTTACATTCATCATAATCTGGCTGGATATCAAACCACTTTCCTCGGCAGAATTCAAAGCGCTTGGTCTGCTGCCACAGCTCAGGAATTATCCAGGAGACTAAGGAATACAGCCCTGCTCTAACACTTCCAGACTGACTCAAATCTAAGCTGTTTGTTTCATTGGAAATCTCTGATTAAATAAAGAAGTAGAAATTATTTAACTCAAGTTTTAAGGTCAAGTCTGTACCAGGAAACATGACAACATCTTTGCAGGTAACTACTGGTGTGTGCATGTATAAAGCTACAGAAGCAGCCAGCGTAACTAATCCAATTGATGCAATATTTATCAAATTCCTGTTTTTGAAAATTGGAATTTTGTATCCAGTCCAAAATGAATCACACTCCTTCCAGAGATGATGGTAAGAAACTTCCCTACCAGGACTGCATATGTGGAAGTATTGAACCAACATATCTTAATGCCTACATGACGTAACAGGACCTGTTGCTCTGCTTGTTTTCTGGAAGGAAATGACAGGTTTTGTAAAGAGCTTAAAAAAAAAAAAGAGCTTGAAGCATTTATCTAGATGAAAGGATTAGCTTGAATGAGTGTTAAAGCTCAGCGTCTGGAATCTCTGAGATGTATCAGAAATAAACTGCGACAAGGCAAACGCATGCCAAACTATCTGCTGAGCTTTACAGAAACACAAAGCACTTTGCTACATGAAACACCCCCCCTCCCCTCCAGCCATCGGGCCTAATACCACAGGGAAGGAAAAAACACTCGGGGAATTTTTCTAGTGGAACCAGTTCCTCTTTCGTAACCATTCTTCGGCATGGCCTGGATTGAAAGTGGAAGCTCAGACTTTCCTCTTTTCCAGAATGCTTACCAGTCAGCTGGTTGAATTAAAGCGACTTTCCCAGAATATTAACCAAAAAAAAAAGAAATCACAAAATCTCTGATTTATTAAATCACAAAGAACTCCTGATATAAGTCCTACCTTCAAAATATCTAAAAAACACAAATGAAATACATTTTTTTTTCTCTGATAGGAGATGAAATGGTAAAACTCTTTAAATATAATGAAGTAAAATAAAATGCATTTTACAAATATTATCTGCATCAATCTCAGTCATTAATAAAATGACAGAATTTATGGTATTCTAACCCTCATGCAAATACCTTAAAATTAAGAGAAGTTAAGAGAAATTTCTCCTGCCTAAACGCAGACATTCCTGCTGCAGATATTAAACCATATTATTTTTTTTTTCTATCAGTGTTAGATGCCATTCTGTGTGTTATTAGGGCACCAATACATCATTTTGATCTTAAAAGCTTTCTTCAGAGGCTGAATTTTCCCAGCAATGCCTTTACATCGAACTAGTAGATTTCTCTAACTGCTTCAGACTCTGAAAAGTTTTCATTAGTTTACCTTTGCTGATTTTAGAAGGCTTATAAGTTTTTCGTTTTCGTGTTGACTTTGTGAGACTTTCATTTGGACCCGTAATAAAAAGTTTCTTAAAAACTTTTTAAGGAGTCAATCCTTGGAAAAGCCTTTCCTAGTTTACTGTTAGCAGAAAATCTAATCCCAGCTCTGCTCATGTAAACCTCTGTGTTGTTAACAGGCTGATGTGTCTTAGTGGCGGATTAGATTGTGCTCCAACTCAAACACAGCTACACAAGCTGGTTAAACAGTTTTCTACTTCTTAGATGTGGAGGTGTCTGTGTGATGAGTTTACCTTCTCCAATGGAGGACCTCAGGTTGTTGTCTATAGCATTCGCTTCTCTTCTCTGAAAAGCAAAAAGAAAGCATAAATTAGACCAGTTTTGACTGTTTTAACAAGTTTATACTAGAAATGAATAAAATATAAAAAGATTCTCCATCACAACTATCAAATTTCCTTCCTGTTTTTTCTTGGATAAACAAAACGGCAACCCAGAGATAAAAATTGGATTAATCAGCACAGAAATCTACCCTCCTGTGTGTCATATGAGAGAAAGCTGCAGAAGCTACGCTCTGCTGCACGTTTACTGGAGTATTAAATGATCTGAGACGAGGTGCGGCTGCTAAAGATCGCCATGATTCGCTATAACGCCATCCCGGCGCAGAGGAGGGAATAAACAGACAGCAGAACCATCCCTCAACATATTGACTGCAGGCAATCAGTGGTGTTGAAGTCTATATATGCAAACTTCTTGCGGTGCGAGCAGATCTAAATTAGAGCAGCAACAATAAAGCTGGTCGGGATATTATCTCGCATGCTGGGTTGTGGCTTGGAATGCTGTTTTATGGACCCATGTGCTGTAATTCATCTTGGACTGACTCTGACCAGTTCTCTGCTGGCTCCAAATCTCTGACTACAGGATCAGAGCTGGAGGCAAATGTTCAGACATAACTGTGAGTTAAAAGTGACAGCTTTGCAACTCTATTTCAGCTTTTATCATCATGGGAGAAAGTGATAGGGCCAAACTCGAATACGCTAATGAATACAGAGAATGTCTGGACAATCGCACCACAAATTATCCTGAACTTATGAAAACTATTCTAATTTGGATTTAACCAAACCAAGGAGTCTGAAAAATATAGAGAAAATAAAAGGCATAGCTGGTAAAGAAATGAAAGAAGCAGATTATTTACATCCACTCACTTACATCCGCCATGTGCCAGTTTCAGGCCATAGAAGCAGTTCACGGGGAGGTCGGATGATGCATTTTTTAAATGACCCACTTTGGTTCTGTCAACACAGAGACCATATCGGGTTTACATGTAAAGTCATTTAGACCCCTAATTCTTGGAGTTGGGGTCGTGACCCTAACCGGGGTCACATTTCAACAAGTCTGGGCTCTTAAGATCCTCTAAGAAAATACACTGAACATTAAGAATGATAATGATTAAAAAAAATTATGTGTCTAGAGAAATCAAAACATCACCTAGAAATGACTAAAAATAAATAAATGGGTTATTGATGCCGTTTTGATTAATGTAATGACTACTGTTAAGAAACGTTTTAAGTAGATTTATATTTTAACCAAATATTTTGGGTCATGAATCCATTCTGTTGGTTTTTTGCAATTCAGAAGCCAAAAAGGTTTGGGATCCTCTTTCGACAGCATCTTTTGTGTTTTTATGTTTAAAACCAAGAATTATTAATAAGGGTTTATAGAGGAATGAGTAACTTTTAATGCTCTTAGATCTAATTTTACTGCCATCAACAAGTATCCATGACTCTCATTCATATATATATATATATATATATATATATATATTTATATTTAACATGTTTAGCTCTATAACATTTAAATGCACCACTCTAATGTCTAAGAGAAAAAATTTAATGAAAATGTTTTAATGTATGACCTGCATCACTGTACAGAAGACTGCCATATGATAGAAATATTTACACTGTGCGCATACAATTATTATTATTATTTTCCTAATCCCTGACTGATCATTTTTAATCAAGCGTGTATTATAGTATAGATTAATTCTTCATCCAGCTGCTGCTCTGCAGAATTGTCTCCCCAAGGAGAGAAAAATCATGCAGGCTTTTCAAATCACGCGAGAATGTGTACAAAACAACAAAAATGGCGCCGGCAACGCTTGTGGGTCGTTTTCAGCGAATGTCGGTGATTTTAAAGTAATTTTGAGTGATAAATAATGCCCGCCGGGCAAATGCAATGAAATTTGTACTCT
>NW_015151016.1:62329-63728 GCF_000732505.1 Cyprinodon variegatus | reverse complement strand
CTTGTGAAAAAGAGTCAGAAAAGATGAGGAGGGGAAAAAATGTCGGTGGCCTCCAAATGTAAAACCATTCCTGTTTTGATGGTCTAGTGCACCTGTTGTTAATTTCATGAACACCAAAGCAGCTGAAACTGATTAACAACCCCCTCTGCTACTTACCTGAACAAATTAATATCCCAGAAGTTTAATTAACATGATGCTATACTCTGATTACAAAGTGTTCCGGCAAAATTCTTTGTCATCTTTACCGATGATAGGCTGCAGCCAGGTCCCGAATTCCTTGTTTTCTAGCCACTTTAGTTGAAATTAGCATTTTCAAATACTTTTTCTCCAACTCGAGCTTCTTTTCCGAACACACGGCTTTAAAATCAACTGGAAGCAGTTTCGTGCAAAACGAAATTGTTTTCAGAAATGTTTTTTTAAATAATGCATTTTAAATGCCACTATAATCAAATTTAATGAATAATAATATAATGAAAATAATAATTTAATGACTTTTAATGATTTTTAATGACCCACGGAAACCCTGTTAATTAAATTAATACGTTACACCTCCTTCTCTCTCTTTGTAACCAAAATGTGACTCTTTTTCCTGGTAGTGGTGTGTTTATCTAGCATGACCTTTACGTACATGCCTGGGGTTCTCATCTTAGGCCCGTTTTTGTAGGAGTGTCGCAGCACCACCAAAGGACCAAGTTTACATACTACAGCCTTAGATTTATACCATCAAAGTCGTAGGGAAGCGGCTGTTCCAACCGTTGCAGTTCCGAATTCTCCTGAGTGGTGCACGACTTTACACAAGTGAATAAAGTGAACGTGATTGGTCGATTATCAAGGGGGTGGGATTGTTGTGGCAAAAGGTTTGCAAGCAAGTTTGGTTGTGGCCAGTTAGTCAGAAGCATTTTGCTAACCAGTTAGCAACTTAGTGCTAGTAGATTCCCGATGGGAAATTCCATTGGGACCAAGTAGCACTAAATTGGTGACTTGACGCTGTCAAGGAACGCTATGGACAGAGGAGGAGAGTTTTGTGTCAGAGGTGGATGAGTCTCCTCTGTCATACATATTTTATTTAGAGGAGGAAAGCGGGGACGAAGATGTTGTGGAAGAAGACGCCAGGGCGGCAGAAGCTTGGTTTGGTGTAGAAAGCTTCCAGCCGTACATGTTTGAGCCCTTGCCTCGCAACACTGCCAGTTCTGTTAGCTCTACTCCTGCTGAAGACACAGACGTCCATCTCCGTGAACACTGGGACGGAACTCAATGGGAAAGGAAATTATTCAAATTTCTTATTTCAACTAGGGCTGCAGCTAACGATTATTTTTTCGATTAATCGATAAATCGGACAAAAAATATTTTTTATATTAACCTCTTTATTCCAAAATAAACATTTTAGACAGAACAAACA
>NW_015151016.1:34791-61461 GCF_000732505.1 Cyprinodon variegatus | reverse complement strand
GGAGTGTATATTAGCTGCTACATATGAATCAAAATGCTATGACAAAAAAATTGATTGACAGATGACTGTTGATATATGATTGGCCGAATTTAGGTGTACAAGCTGACGTATAACTAACTGGCCTGCATAAGATAACGAAAAGAAAAAAAAACAGATTTTAAGACAGGTTTTTTTTTAAATGGAAATTTTCTAACTTTTGGGAAAATATGGTCTGATAAAGATAACAGTTATATACATGCTTAAGCCAGAATTATTTGACATTCAAATATGACTTCCCTACAACTTTAAATCTTACAGAAAAATAATGCATTTGCCTTTAAGTTCACTAGGCTTAAACCTCTGCTCCTGATACTTTACAGCTATTAAATCTTACATTTTTGTACATGTTGATTAAACAAAAAATTGCCACCTTTAGCAATGTATATCACAGTAAAGGTAGAATAATAAATCAGTGGACTAATATTTTAGGCCAATATTAGCGGTTTATAAAAACTGTATCGCTATCAGCCAAAACATGTATGCGTTCGCAGATTTATTGCTGCTTTCAGCAGCCATGACTTTAGACCATGTGAGGCGCTAGTGTTGCTGCTTCCTCCATTTCCTGTTCTTTTTAATATTTTTTTATTAGCAACCGTTTTCATAATTTTTATCTCATAAAAAGTGGAAGATAGAATATTCGAAGGAATTTAAGAAGTTACCTTTACTTCTTTAAGTTTAATCAAATGATGGAAACTGAATAACCGAAAAGACAAAACCATAAAGAGCAGTTAGTCATAAAAGGTCTTGCTGTTATTAAGAGTGAATTAAATCCTTAGGATGAATGGATGGTCCACATATCTGTTGAACAAGTGACTTCCGCCACAACATCACTCTATATCCTGGCAAACACACCCGAGATCACACTTTCAGTGAAGCTCTGCAAGATTTGCCAAAACACCATGTGGAGAGAACAGGCTGGGTGCTGATGAGAGCAGCGCTTCCTGATCAGATCAACATCTTCAAACATACATCCAAGTTTTTTTCCAACCCTCTATCTTTTTTTGTGTCCAAGCAAAAAATTTTCCATGTTTTTTTTTTTTAAATCAGACAGGAGCAACATGGCAGAGCTTAGATAAATCTGTAAGGTCATTGATTATATGCAGGCATTGCACATCATTCCAGTTTAATAATGTAGAAATTCAAATTATGCTGATAGTTGGTGAGCCAGCTGCTCATCCATCCAACTCCTCACTTCAGCCAGGTAGTTATCCCAGTCAGTGAGCCGTCCAGTAAAACAATAGCACATTCAGCTATGCAGCCGGCGTTAAGAGTCAGTCAGTTGGGTATATTAAGTCAGTAAATCTGACAATCATCCCAGCATGTGGTGGAGCCAGACAGTGTGTGGGGGGTGGGGGGGGGTATGCATGCAGACGTCTAAAAAATAAACATGTTTTTCAGGAAATGTCATTCGACCACTATGGAGGAATTTTCCGTCTGACGCAGACAAGAAAAAAAAAAAAAAAAAACAGACCTAAAACGGACGCATCAAAAATTTGTAAAGCAAAAATAATTAGGGTTAGATATCACCTTTTTTTTTTTTTTTTTTTTTTTAACACAGCCCATTTCTAGGGCATAATATTCTCTGTGATCCTGGCTGATGAGCTGTTCATTGTGTGCAAAGGTGTGATCAGCAAAATCCGTTCATCTGCCCTGCAGCCGTACAATGAATGACTGCAGAACGGTGGATCTTATCAGAGCCTTAATCACTCCGTTTACGCTAGTCATGGAAATACACAACAAGGAAAACAAAAATCTTCAACATTAGATGGTTTGACGGGTGTGTGCTTTTAATTCCAAATCAGCTTTAGTTTAATCTCTGTGTGAACCACACGTCCGTCTCATTTCCTGTAAGGTTTGGACTAGAAACGATCCGTCTCCAAAGAGACATCGGTTCCAGTAAGAGGAAGCACACAGATATGAAAATGTGGAACTTAAAGGGAGGACACACCTAGAGTAAAACATGAAGGTGTGTTAATAAAACTGCAATCTGGCTGTTCTTTTGGAGGGAGGCTGATAATGCTTCAGGGGTGTGATCTAAATCATTTAGAAAATGATAACAATATTTATCAAAAGTTAAAAACAAAGAAAACCATTTGATTCCATGGAGTCATTGACTGGAAAACATGCTCCATTTTGGCTCTACCTTTCTCTTGCCTCATTCAAAATAGTTAGGTTATCCTGCTATTATCTATAATTATGCTGCTATAAGTTTAGGCCAAAGGAGGACATAGGGACCCCTTTTCATCATTTTATCTGTATGTTCTCATTCTACAGTGTTTGTTAGCTCCACCCCTATCTACATCTGGTCTGTTTCTATTTGACTATGAATCAATTCTTGATTGAAATATAAAAAAAAAGTGTTTTTTTCACGGTCTGTAATTTGTTCCAGGAGTCCCGAGCAGACAATGCAGATGGTGACACAGCTGCTAATGTTCGCAAGATTGAACGGCAAATCAATTCTCTTACATCAATGAGCATCATGTCAACCACTTGAAAACACACATTTCCAGCAGGACTCCCAATCACGCAACCACAGCTGGTGGGCTACTGGGGGAAGCAGTAACAAGGAAGCTCAAGTTCTCAGTTAGATAGACCTGTAGAAAACCAAGTTGAGGTATAAAAGGAAAGAAGGGGGGGGGCGTAGGTGAAGGAGGAAGGGTGGAGGACACATTGGGTTGTTCTCCTCTGTCAAAACCCTTTCAGAGTTCAAAGATGGGTTAAACCGTTAAAGATCATTCAGCGTGTCAAGAGGCAGTAACCCTGTTATAGTGAATTAATCATTTGTTTGATGCATCACTATTTTTTCTGCCTGGCAACAATTAATGAATGGATGGGTAATGGATTCATAACAGCTCAGTGAGCTGTGGCTCTCTGAGTGGAAGGGCAATCAGGGACATTTCTAACCTCTTCATTTTAAAGTTGTGCTCAGTGACAACAGATCAAATCTATTCTCAGGAGCAAATATGCCCTTTTTCTTCAAAATGCTACATTTGCCTTCAGTAGTGCTTAAATACTGATTAACAAAATCATCACAAAAGCACCGTTGTGTTTGATTTAATGCTTCAAAACAGCATATTTCTAAAAGGATAAATGAATGTGACAGGAAACCTGTGAGGCTACTCCCTTAGATCAAAAACCCCTTGTACTGCACAACTGAAATACGTGAGAGCGGTTAGAAGTTCCTTTGTTCTCAGTCCGATTCAGCACAGTTTCCTGTGTGTAAGGGCACAATTGCTTCACTATTATTATGACATTTTGAAATATAAACTTTATATTTACAAATGCAACTCCACTGCCTGCTGGAGTGCCAGTAATTAAGATTCTTATTTAAGGAACAAAATCTGTCCATCCATCCATCTTTGCCCGTTCATTCCATCAGGATGACGTTGGGGCACGTGCCTATCTCTGGCAGTCTATGGCCGAGAGGCAAGGTAAGAAACAAAACGATTAAAAGAAAAAAAAGATCCTTTCTGCTTATGATAAACCTGCCTCATGTGAAAATAATCCTACCAGGAAGTTATGCATGTAGAGCTCATAACCAGCTGAACCTGATTTAGAGTTTGTGGAATCTGGTTCAGCAAATGATCGATGAAAAATGTTTGCCCAACAACCTCATCTCGTGTAATATTGGCATACTCAAATCAAATCTTAAAAACAAACTCCCAAAACTCCTTGGACTTATAGGAAACTACTGGTTTTCCAATGCTTTTAGTTTCTAAGTTACATCAAATTCTTGATTAAAAAAACATTTCCAGGTCTACCATAGTCACCAGAAGTCCAAGCTAACTACATCAAATATTTAAACTTTGGAAATTAAAAAAAAATCTCAGTAAAACACAGGGTTTAAAAGCTCCTTTCTGACGACACTTTATTACTGCCACTAATGCCTGTTCTACAAACCTTGCAGGGTGTGACGTTAAGACTGGCATGGAGTCATGTACTACAGGCCAACTGTAAGTTACTCATAGGAATGAACCATAAGGGAGGTTCTAAAGCAGAGCTGGAGAGCAGCTGTGAAGTGAGGGCAGTTTATCAGCATTCCTTAAAGTCGTAGGGAAGTCATATTTAAATGTCAAATCATTCTGGCTATATATATATGTATATATTTATATAAACTTACTCTTTATCTTTTGTCCCAAAAGTTAGAAAATTTCTATTTAAAAAAAAAAAATCCTGTCTTTGGTTTTTTTTTTCCCGTTATCTCATGCAGGCCAGTTAGTTATACGTCCGCTTGTACAACTAAATTCGGCTAATCATATATCATGGTCATCTGTCATTCAAATTTTTTTGGTCATGGCATCTTCATTCATTTGTCGCAGCTAATATACGCAACGGTTGAAATAAGAAATTTAAATAATTTCCTTTCCCATTGAGTTCCATCCCAGTGTTCACGGCGATGGACGTCTGTGTCTTCAGCAGGCGTAGAGCTAACAGAACTGGCAGCGTTGCGAGGCAAGGGCTCAAACATGTACGGCTGTAAGCCTTCTACACCAAACCAAGCTTCTGCCGCCCTGGCGTCCTCTTCCACAACATCTTCATCCCCGCTTTCCTCCTCTAAATAAAAATATATGATGAAGGAGACTCATCCAAAACCACCTCCACAAAACTCTCCTCCTCTTGCGTGTTTCCGCTGTCCATAGCGTGCTGTTTCTGAGTGCTACTTGGTCCCTTTAGGAACCTACTAGCACTAAGTTGCTAACTGGTTAGCAGGATTATTCCGACAAACCGGCCACAACCAACTTTGCTTGCGAATCTTCCTCCAAAACATCCCGCCCCCTTGATAATCGACCAATCACATGCACTTTATTCACTTGCGTAAAGTCGGGCACCGCCCGGGAGATTTCGGAAATGCAACCGTTGGAACAGCCGCTTCCCTACGAATTTAAAGGAACAGTCCGGTCATATTCAGAATTCAAACTTTTAAAGGAACTTTAAATATGAAATTGTTACATACTGTTCAATAAATCAGTGTTTTAATTAAGAGTAATTTAATTTGAATGTGCTTTACTGGAGATATCCATGTTTGTTAAAGAACACTACTGCCACCTACCAGTTTGTGACGACATGGTGCAGTATCGGCTGTTGATCAAGTCCCAGTGCTGTATTTGGTGTTTGTCACAACATATTATCCAAGTCATCTTGAAAACATTCTTCTTCGAAATGTTTGCTAAATTTTACGTGTCTTTTCTCTGGCCAGATGTTCGATGGCAAAGCCTCCCTCTTCAAGTTGGCAATCCATATAAAAATCCATCTGGGTGGATCATGAATAGGACAGGTGAAATACATTTTTTTTTCTCCCACTTTTATCCGATGTATTCCAACATCCAACTGCCATGCACATGGGGATTGTCAATTTAACTATAGCTCTCTTGTATTTCAATGGAGAAGTCCTCCCGAAATCTTAAATAATTGTTGTTGATTGCAGATGTGTCTACTAGTTCCCATTGATTTTGCTTGTAAAGAATGGCGCTTGGCTTACTGCACCGTGATGTCACTGCCAGAAGATGTCAGGAGTGAGGTGATACTATTTTTGGGCAAAAATGGCCGGTGCCGGATTCATTAAATCACTGCAAACTTTTTAGTTTTAGCTATTATCCATTGACCATTCCTTGCCGACTTGACTTTTGCTTTAAAGCTCCACTCTTAGGCCCCTCCTATTCAATATCCACTTGCTCCCCTTAGCCCAAATTATAGCAAACAACAAACTCAGTTACCATAACTATTTAGACAACACACAGCTTTATATCCCAATGGCACTAGGTGACTATGAACCCATCAGTGTTGATTAGATGCATAGAACAGACCAATATGCGGATGCGCCATAATTTTCTCCGATAATTGTCTTCGGACCAAAAGAGGAGAGTTCCAGAGTTAGCTCACAGCCTTAGCTACTAAAACTAGAAACCACAGACTAGAGTCATGAAGAACTGAGACCTGAATCTTCAGAGGCTCATAACATCTGCCATAAATGTTATGGCAGATGAAAAGGTTTTTGGGACCAGAGCAAAGTCCAAAAAGGGATAATAATAAAAAGGAATATTAATGCATTGCCCGACACTTGCGGCCTGGTGTTTATCTGAATATTTTTACATGTACACATGAACTAACGCCATCTATGGTAAGCAGCTCTACCTTAAAGAGACAATCTTAAACATAGCCTTTATATTTGACCCTTTATGTCTAAAACATTGTTTGATGAGCAGAGTGACACCTCAGTAGTTCAGCGCTGATGCATCTTTAAGCCTATAGCCATTTTTCCCTAATTCACCTTGGTTGAGAAGTTCCCTTGCAGTTCGGCAAAAAAAAAATCTAAGCATTATAGTCAAGATGGATTTTCTAGATTTCAGAGCTCTGTTGCTCTGAAAATGATGAAATTGCAACTCAAAGCAGGGATATTCTTTATAAGTGATATATGAGAAAAAAAAAAAAAAACTATCTGAACAGTACTGGATTTAGGATAAAATGTCCATCATGGTCTGCTTGGCATATCAGAGAATATGATCAAAACTCATTAATAAGCTCGTCAGTACTTGGGTTTGAAAAATCTTGTATCGGTGCACCACTGGAAAACCATTGTCATAACTAAAGGACACCAAAATGAACACCAATGACCAAAATAACCTTTATTTGGATATTTCTTGGAAAATGTCTGAGAAGCTGTCTCACCAGGTAAATGACTGAAAGAAGCTCAGCAAGAGTTAACAAATCACATTGCTCCATCTGCTCTGCAGGTTATTTAAAGCAAAAATTTGCACCCAAAAATCACACACATTGCGCTACCAGGATTACTTTATTAACAGCAATCAGGTGTGGCTAACTGGAAGTGGGGAGTCTGAGAAATAAAGTCAGAAGAAGCAAAGATGTAGGGAGCTATTTGAAACTTTTAACTCTATGTTCAGAGATTTCTATCATTCATTCAGGCAGCAAGAAATCCACACTTTGCAGGAAGCAGAAAGGCTGTACGAAAAACTGCAAAGTTTATTGTTGCATAAAAATAGTTCCTTGGCCTGCAATACTCAATGCAATAATTGTGATGATGGTTATGATGTGATATATTGTGCAGCTTTATGGAGAAACTCCTAATAAAAGTTGCTAGTGAGGGTCGGAAATGCCAACTCTGCAATCATTTTGGCTGTATTCCCTGTTTTGTAGTGAGTGCTCCGTCACGTATGATGTGACATCAGCTCTGCTTTTAATATGAATGATTAATAGCAATGGCAAGAAGTTTAGTGGTACATATTAGCAGATCAGGGATTTGCAAAAAACAGGCATAATATTCTTGTCTGCGTGTTCATTTTGCATAGATGTTTTATGGTAAAGCTAAAACTGAGCATGTGAAGTGGGGTCCTAAAACCATTTGCCAACCGGCTCCAAGCAATGGAAAGAAGACAGAAACAGCCAAACTAGATTTAGCCTCATTGCATCCATATTTAAAATCCCTCTGCTGTTTTGACTGGCCGGGCAGGCAGCCCTTTGAATTGGGTTAGGGGAGCCGAGTATCCCTCAGGCTCTCTCTGCTGGAGCAAATGTGACAGCAGGGCGTGCTGGGAGAGGGGAGGGGGGGCGTCTGGGCTCTGTCTGTAGGGATGTTGGCTGAGTTTTGCCCTAATATGGACACAGGCCAGGGGGGAGGATAGAGGGGGGTGTTATGGTTGGGAGGCAGGAGAGAGGGCAGACTGGGTGGAGAAGGGGAAACCTGCCCAGTGCCACCACAATAGCAGTCTTGCTTCCAGCTGCTGTTTCACTGATACTTTTAACCCTGCTTCACACGGAGGTGTAAGGTTTACCTGCTGTGGTCCACCGGCCATGGCACAAACACTCGACTCGCATCGAAGAGCTCTCCAGAAGGCAGTGCAGAGTTGCGTGTCTGTGTCTTTTTTGCTGAGGAGATCCCACTCAGAAACAATGCAGCACATAGCTCCCACACACAGCTAGCTACACATTTGCTTGTGACACTGAATCGAAGGACTGAGCCTCCCCCTCCTCCTCCTCCTCGCAGCACACTCCACTCTGTTAAACTGCTGGCTCTGCATGGCCTTTGGTTCATCCAGCTGGGCCTGCTGCCTGATTTTTACACTTGCTCAATACAAACTTGCCACAATCCCTCCATCACATCTGGCCTCTGGCACAGCAGGAAAAAAAACCCTCACACTGGTCAGTTTGATGAGAAAGGGGGGTGGGGGTCAATGGTCCCTGTGATAACTTCAGAGAGCCTCTGTCAACACAGGGACAAAGGGATAAAAAGATGGTAGCAAGCGCTGGTGAAGTGTTAAAAGAGAACACCTGATGGAGGCAGAGGAATCCAGGCAAAGAAAGCAACAAAGCTGAGACAGACGGATGGTATTTGGAGAAGAGAAGGAGGCTGAGTAGTTGTCTGGATACTTCTGGCATTTACAGCGTAGAAAGAGGGACTCCAGGCGTAGAAATTCCTCCTACGTCTCTGTTCAATGCCACTTCTGTTCCGCCAAGTCCGGCATGTCAACAGCGGCGCACAAAGGGAGCCATGTCTGCATGAGACCGGCTCTTGTGTGAAACTTCTGTCAGCATGTGTGTATGGGACGGCTTTTAGCAATCGTCACCAATGAAGTCTTTCTTTAAAAAAAGCTAGGCGGCCAGAATCGCATTGCATCTGATGTGCCGGCTGAAGGATCCAGAGTACTTATTGCCAAAAACATTCACTGCATATCTGCTAAAGAATTATTTCATTTAGTGGTGACGACTCCAAGATAACAATATTGGTAAACATGGGGCAATTATTGATTGTCTTGTCGATTTCGACAAACTAAATAAATACTTTTTTGAAGTCAATAAGAATTTCAGGAACTTTTTATTAGTAATCCATTACGTTTTTATTTCCCATGGGAATACATATGATGTAACAAAAGACAACAACTCCAAACCTCAGAAGTGTGAAATCTGGGGGTCAGAGTCTCGATAACAACTGGTAAATCTACTATACGACCCAAAAGATTATTTTGAGAAAGCATGTCAAAAAGAAAGACTTTTCATTTTCAGTCCCCTTTTTTTTTTTTTTTTTTTTTTTTACAAACTTTAAGATTTTAAATTGGCTAAAAATCCCACTGGATCTTAACTGGAACTGTATACTCCAGAAAAAAGAGACAACAATAAACATTTCAGAGCAAACATGTTGAACAGCAGCTCATATAGTGCAGTATAGGGATGGAACGGTTTATGAAAACCGTCCGAACAGTTCGATTTGACTTTCTCGGTTCGGTTCGCATGTGTTGCGTTCGGTTCATGCGCTGCTCCTTTTTCTCATAGGCGAAGCGTTTACACTCTAGAGCAGAAGGTGGCGGTACTGCGACCAAAGCCAACCACCAGTAGTAAACAAGAAGAAGAAGAAGCGAAGCAGCGTAGCCGGGTGTAGCACAAAAAAATCACGTTGTTGTGGAGAATTGTGTGGGTATGGCGAGTGGGAAAGAACAGGAGTTGGAAGACGCGCCAGCAGCACTTTATAGGTCTGCTGTATGGGACCACTTTGCATTTAGAGTGACCTACGATGACGGCGAAAAGAAAGTTGTGGATAAAAGTGTTTATGCTAACAGCAACACGACCAACATGTCATGCTAACCCCGAAATCCCTCATATTCCGTCAGCGCTCCGCCCCGCTGCGCTCCAGACCGCCTGCACAAAGCAAAGCCTGCAGCCTCCGCTGTGGCTCCGGCCGCTCCGCTCTGAGTTCCTTGGAGATCGTAGAGGGCATGCGCGAGATGATTAAATTCAAAGCAGCAAAACATGCGGAAATGATCCATGGTTTCCGCGGATCATTAAAAATAATCACAATTCATACATTTTTTTGGGATTTTTTTCATAAATTTTTATGGGATATGGTGTAACAATCAACATATACTGAACCCAACCAAAAACTGTGACCACGAACCGAACCGAACCGTGGATTTTGTGAACCGTTCCATCCCTAGTGGAGTACAGTGGAAGACCTGTGATGCTGTGGATCTATTTATCTTCTAAAGGCCCTGCAAGAGTCTTTAAATAGGTAAACAGTGAATAATTCTATATGTTTCCATACATTTATTTCTAATGTGAAATTTAAAAAATGTGTTTGCAAATCCTTTGTGTATATGTTTGTGCATTTGAGAATCCAAAGGAAAGAATCTGAGCTTGGTTTTCACTTTGGAGGAACTGAGAAACATTTTAAACAAAATAATATTATTAATAATAACACAGGAAATGAGCTAATCAAGGTAAATGCTATAATGTGACAATTGATGAGGACTGGATGGCATATCTTTAGACAAGTTCAGAATGCAGAAGAACCTTAAGTCTACTAAAATACTTTCCCAATAAACAGAATAAAAACATCCAGGCTAATTAGGAAACAGCAGCACTAGTCACTGGATGGCAGATTTGACCCATTCAAAATCCAAACAAGAGTGGCCATTTAGCAAAAAGTCTTATATGATGGATTTATTCCTTGTACTCCTGAAATAAGATATCCGTCTCATTCCAGGTCACTATAATTTAGCAGCAATAAAAATCATACATTTGGAGCTGTTTTTGTTCTACTCAGAGAAAAGGTTGGAGAGCAAATAATTCCCATCCACTGCTTGTCTCGCAGATGCCTATGTTAAATCTCTCCTATAAACATGTACTTCTAACTCCACTGGCTGGCGGATAGCAGAATAAACAGAACCACTTTAAGGATGATTCCTGCAGCACATGTCATCAAGAAGCCATATTGTTCAGATTAGGAGGTGTACACGAGGCAGCATTTGACTTTTTCAATATGTACACAATCATAAAAGAATGTTTCCTTACATTTCAGACCCTTTTTGATCATCACCTTCTCCAGCCATTACACATTAAACTGAATGAGGAACACATGCATAGTGAAGAAGACTTGGTTTATATCAGAAAGCTGTGTAGGTAGGAGCAAGATGGCTGCCATCTCCTTACTGCAGCAGCCAGAAAAAACTACCATTATGCACACAATGAACACACATCGCATAAATACTTTCCATACACACCCCAACAAGCTATTCAGCATTTCTGTTGACAAGTAAACACATTTGCTTGAAAATATTTCTTCTTATTGTGTGTGCATTGTGACTGTTTTGATGTTTCAATCATAGTCATTAATACCTTTTTTGTATAGAATACAAAACAATTAACATGTTGAGCTAAATATGTAAATATGATAATATGTAAATGTAAGCACTGAATGCTTCTGCTGAGAAAGAAAAATGTATCTCATAAAAGTTTTTATACAAATTAAATAGTGGAGCTAAATCATAATTAATCTGAAAGATTAATTATGCAAAAGTATAGATAAACATTGCAACAGTTGTAGATAATAAGCAGTTTGGAGTAGGTGTGGTTATTGATTTGTCTAAAGCATTTGATGCAATCGATACTCTTTACTGCTACAGAAATGTGAACGGTATGGTATACGAGGTATAGCACAACTTGGGTTAAGAAGTTACTTAAATTAATAGGCTACAATATGAGAGCACTGATGATATTAAATCTCATCTTAAACATGTACTCTGCGGAGTTCCACTAGGCTCAGAGTTGGGACCAAAGTTATTTATACTCTATATAAATTATATTTGTACAGCAAGTGATACATTAAAATGTGTTATGTTTGCAGATGGCACTAATTTTGTTCTGAAGGGAACATGAAGGCGTTACTAATAACTGTAGAAATAGAACTGATGAAGTTGAAACAAATGGTTTGCTTTAATTAAGGTATCGTTAAATTAAAGTAAAACAAAATTTAGGTTGTTTGGTGGTAAAAGGACACTGAGGTAAAACTGAGTTTAAACAATGTTGAAATTGAAAGAGTATATGAAACTAATTTTATGGGAGAATGACATAAATATGTCAAACAGAAATTATCCATGTCTTTTTCTATTCTTTACAAAACTAGAGATTTACTGAATAAGAACTGTCTTCATTTGCTGTATTTTTTTCATTCATTCATTGAATGAACACATAACCACATAACCAAATGCATCTTATGGCTAATAATTACAACTTTTATTCTTATAAAATGGGTAGTTTCTAAAACGGAATTCAAAACATTTTTAAAAAAATATATATTTACAGATTTGTCATCTTTTGTTAAATGTCTGCAAACCTAATTAGACTCACACAGCAAAGAACATATATAGAAAATATAATTCTACAGAGCCGGGCAGGCTGGTTAAAATAAAAGCTAATAAAAACAGTCAAACTGCAGCAGTCTAAGTCTTTATAACCAGTCTATCTATAAGGTTGTCCACCAAAGACAACTGTTTAGAAATCAAGACAATTTACTCCAAGTTACTGTAGAAAATAAACTGAATAAACTCCATTTAGTTGAGGGGGTGGTGGTTCTTTTCAAAACAAACCAAGTCAAAACTTTCCACAAACACTGGCTCTACTGTTGGGTCGCTATAATCGCCGCATATTTTAAACACACTCGCACACAAAGGCAGCTTTTGGGGTGGCCGTTGTAAATTTAGAATCCCTCTCTTGGCAATTACTGATGCTGGGTTACAAAATGAGGAGTTTGCACAAGGTGCACACAGAACACAATGTGACAGAAAAGGAACTCAGACTACTGTGCAAATAATTCTTTATAGCAGGATCAGTGTAAACCAAAATATAAAAATGCTCCTCATTTCAGGAACCATCTTTATCCCCCATACACGTATTAATGCTTAGCATTAAATACCCTAGATTGTTTAAAAGATTAATGCAAATGTGCATGCTATTAAATTCTAATTTCCTGCAAATAGACAGACATCACATCCAGACTAATTAATTCCAGTTAAGAGCTGATTTGTGGTAATAACTTTGCAGAAATGCCTCACAAAATATGTGTCAATCCCTTTCTGTTGTCATTTTTTTCCTGTTAGATCCTGCTTTAATCTTAAGTATCCTGAATGTTGTAATGTCATTTTCATGAAGTCATAGACTGTAATAAACAAATTGCAAGGTTAATGTGGTTTTGGACATGCAAAACATATGTAAAAAAAAAAAAGAAGAAAAAACAACAAGCTTTAATCGAGAGAAAACTAACTGGAAAGAGTAACTGTCCAACCTGAGCCTTTCTGCTCAAATTTGATGTTTGTTATCGCATTTTGCAATGTTATCAAGCTTTTAACATAAACAGAAAAGTGGAAATCACAGAGCAGAAGTGATAGACCTTCTGCTGGGTAAATAGTACACACACACACACACACACAAAAAGCAAAACTGTGGAGTGCAGAATTAAATGTTTGGGGCATGATAGAAATGCAATGAATGAAAAGATAAACCCAATTTAATCCTGATAACCATCTAGTCAAGCTTCTCTTCTTGCAATATATTTCGCATGGCTTTCCATGTTTCCACTGTTCCTGAAACCATGATACATTTATGTGCAAAACTGTCAAAGCAAGAGGTTTGCACAAATCAACTGGGAGCATGGATTGCTTTACTGCCATCAGTTCAGAAATAATATCAGTATGGCCGAATCTTTGTCTTAGACTTCTGCTCTAGGAACTGAAACTAGACTGCCACTTGAGTCTCATTAATGATTTTTAGGTAATGAAATCGGGGCAAAAGGAAGCTGGTATTTAGGGACAGAGATGTCTGCAGACTAGGGGTGATTATTGGCATGGGTGTTGCGATACGATTTGTGTCATGATACTTGGGTGACAATACGATACAATCTATTGCACTATTTTTCCCAGCTATCAAAATTAAATGTAAAAGCAAGTGCTGTATATGTTCATCAGACGATATAGAGTTAGATATTTTGGTATCCATGTTGTTTGGAGCTTGAGTCAGTCCATAATTTCCACTGTGACTGCCTCAACTATAGAAATTGTGCTGTGCCGCACAGCAAAGGGGCTCCACACCACTATCTAGAGAGAGAAGAGGTAGAGGTAGAGGTTGCAGTTAGAATATGTGGATCATAATGATTTCCACCACGATTAACTGAGAACTGAAATGTTTTGGCCTTGATTTCATTTAATGGAACATCCAACCTCACACAACCAGATGCAGTTGTACGTTATAAGCATCTTATGGCTATTAAATCAACAGAATTACAACTTTTATTCTTATAAACAAGACAGCCATGTTGGGGGAAAGATTAAATATTTATATTATTTTACAGAAAAACCTCTCTGCATTTTATCCGTATTGAAAATTCTCCACATTTAGCCTCATCCCCCTGTCTGAACGATTAAGGGCTGGTTATGCTCTTCGCAGCAGTGTGTCGCAGTGAGCTTGTCGCATATATTTTTGATTGATGCCCAATATTGAATCATGGTCTGCACTGTGTTATTTCACGCCACAATACAAGAGGGACAATCAGGAACTAGCTGTGGGTCTAGATGCGGCCGAGGCGGTGAGGAAGTGGGGGATGTAGATTTGACCAATCAGAGGCCTCCTGTCTGCTGCACTGTCTGTGGTCACCTACAATTTCGGAGGGGGGTGGTTACATCTGCGTTAACTGTAACACACACAACACACACGCAGACGATCTGGTTTAAGATTATAAACCAGCCTTTATACTCACTTCTGCTATGCAGATCAAAAAGTACTGGACTGCGCTCAGATATCTGATATCAACTTAACTAAACTCGTTCAGGTGGCTTATCAGTTTACACTTCTCTGTCCGGTTACATGCTGCCATTTATTCCTTCTGTAACTAATTGATTGAACTCAACATATTAAATAACCAGTCCTAGTTTACAACAATATATCCATGTTAGCTATAGCTTTATGGTTCGAAACAGCTTTTTTTTTGTATTTTATAACTAAATTTATGTTTTTTTTTGTTTTTCAAAATAAAAGAACTTCCTGTACTGTATGTTTAGATATGTGAATGTTTCCCTTATTCATTTGTATTACTGTACAAAAAATAAAAACATGCAAAAACAATTCACCCTAAACCATGGGTCTTCAACATTTTCCAGGACAAGGACCCCCAAACTGATGGCGAGATGGAGCGGGGACCCCCTAATTATATATATTGAATGAAATTGTGTTATATCAAACTGGTCCTATAGTCACTCTATTACAGATGGAGTAATGTAAGGAAAGTAATTTCTTCCTGGGATTATTAAAGTATTTCTGATTCTGATTCCTGGTTGATGGGACAGGTGTTGTGAATGAAACGGTGCCCAGCTTGAAAGAGCTCCTGTGTGTCGCTGAATGTGTGCATTGATGACTGAAAGACATCTTCTGCCTCCATTTATCTGTTTAATACAATGTGTTTAATTCATGTTAATGTGTATTTAAAGACTTTTCAATTATTGGAAAAATTGCAGGGGGGAATATAAAAAAAAAAAAAAAAAAAAAAAAAAAGAGTGTTATCAACCAAAACTTTCGCGACCCCCATGCAGTACCTCTGTGGACCCCCTAGGGGTTACGGACCCCCTGTTGAAGACCTACACCCTAAACCAAAAGTAGGACTATTTGAACATGTAACTTCTGTTAGTTTTTCAAAGTAAAAGCACTTCATTTACTAAGACATTTCCAGAGATTTAACATATTTCTACTTTTCTATTTGATGTAAATAAAGAGGGCTGCAGCTTTATATTACTTTAATGATCAATTAACCTATTGAATACACTTAATAGGTTAACATTGATTAATAAACTGCTTAAACTGTTGTAAAACCCAACCTTTATTGTGAATTTCAACTGAATTTTTAATGTTGAAAATATACAATACATGTACAAATACACGTAATTGTATATAAAAAAATTGATTTTTTTCATTTTTAATTGGACATTTAAAAAAAAAATTGTAGTTTGGTCTTAATTACTGCTGTAGGTAGGTTACTCTTTAACCAAATATAATGTTTTAAAGCCTGTGTAGCAATTCACTTTTAAATACCAAATTAGTTAAAAATTATTTTATTAACTAATGAATCCATTGTTTTAGTTCTATAAATGTTAAGAATCCCAAATGAAATAATATTTCCTTTTCAATATATATATATTTTTAGAATATTTTATGTTAAAATGTTCAGTTTCATAGAGGCAATCTGTTAGCATAAAACTTTATATTAATAAACAATAATATCTCCAAAATAGGATAAAAACCCTGTGAAATTATTATTATTATCCTAAAAAACGTAGAAGAAAACATGTGAGAGGCTGTTTACACCGAAAACACAGAGCTTAGAACAGCCGAGCAGAGTCCAGTAAAGCAGTGCTGCAGAGTCATGGAGGAGCGGCTGCTGACCTGACAGGATGCGAGCATAAAAAGTGAAACGTGAGTGGGAAGTGTGCAGGGTCACAAGGCAGCACAGTTGTACACACTGTTGTTCTCACTGACAAATAAAGCAGCAGGCAGACAGCTAGTTTGGGGTGAAACAGGAAGCTGGCGCTTGTATTCCACAGCGACACAGGCCTTGGTCTACGACAGACAAATAACTCTTTATTTCGATAGTAATAAAAACAGAAGACTCTGAAACATTATTGTTCTGAACATTGAACCGTAGGGGAGTTTAAGAAGTAAAGCATATGTTAAGCTTTTAAGACAATAACCTTGTTTTACAAGTAGGATTTAAGTAAACTTAAAAAGGCTCCTGAAGGCAGTGAGTCCTCATTCAAAGCTGTTTTTATCCAGGAGTGATAACCTTGAATAAGTAGTAATGGGGACTTCCAGTCAAAGCAAAGGTGAAGTGAAAAATACATCTGTAAGGATACCTCTGTTGATGGCTTTAGATTTAATAAATAAAGCATTGAGCAAACTTGGGGGGAGACTAAATTAGGCTTTGATTTTTCCAAGAATCAGATGCAAATTTTGCATCAAGTCGTCTTCACACTTTTTTTCCTCAGTCTGTCACACATACCCCAAATCTGTTAACAGAGCACTGGAGGCTCTGCAGAGAGGGTGTCATGTTTTTTTTTTTTTCTTCTTCTTTTTGGGCCCAGATGGCAGCTTTGGCTGAGTCAGCATTGATTGGTGGGCGATGGAAAACTGGACGATTCGATGTCGGTTAGGGGATGAAAGACGGCACAATGCGCCAACCGTGAATGGATCCCAGGACACATAGTATTTAAAACCCAATTAATCTTTTGACATTTTGTGATGTTATAGCCACAAACCTAAATGTGTTGTTCTGGGATTTTATGTTGCAGACTAATGAAAGGTAGTCTAAAACATGAAAGGGGGATATAAAACTAAACATATGGTTTTTAAAAGCATTCAAAAATTAAATAAAAATCCCAAATCTCAGCAAAAAAAGCTCAGTTAAATTGGACGGAAAAGTATCAAATTTCTCAAATGGATTTAGGTCTGAACCTTGACTTGACCATCGTAACACATTCCCTACTAGCTCTGTCTGGATGTTTAGGACTGTTATTGTTAGATGAATCTCTAATCATTTTTAAGTCAGACCATCTACCCTGTCCCCACCAAAGAAAAGCCTGTCCAAAGCATGACTCAGCCAACACCTTGTCTTCACCATAGGGATTGTGTATTCAGGGTAATGTGCAGGGTTGGTTCTCCACCACAAACTTCTCATCCAACCTAAAACTCTTTATAACTGTAGTCTCAACCGGGTTGGTGATGATTTTTTTTAAATTTTTTACTATTGCTCAGTAATAGATCTGTGAGGTCTTCACAGAAGAATAGAAGCGCCACACAGGTGGACCCTGTGAGGGGATGTTTTAAGACACTATGTTGCTCTGGATTTTATTCAGGGGGTCAAATCCTTTAACTTTAAATTAATAAATAACTTTGATCTGTTTTTTCTTTATTTTACTTCATAATTTTTTGGGTTTAACAACTCTAGAACTAGTTTTTTATTTGTTATACTCACCAAAGTAAGCTTTAGTGAGACTACATCCTATATAATTACAATTAGATTATGTAAATCTACAGTGAACATACACCTGTTAGCCATGCAATGGCAGGAAGTATAGAAATTCAAAATAGAATCACAGAATCACCTCATCCAGCAGCAAAATAGTAACACCTTTTTAAAAAAAAACTCATCCAACTTCACATTTTCTCTGTCAACTTCAATCTTAAGTTTTGAATCATATCACTAGTGATGCTAAAATGCAGCATAGATGGACTCCTGAAAATGAAAACTGCTGTTTCAAACACTCAGAATTTAGGAACAGCTAAACTGCAAATATCACATTTCGCTATCTACCCCCTTTGGCAGTTCAAAGTAGCAGATTTCAGTAGTAAGAAGACGTCTTTGTAATCTGAACCAAATTGCTGCAGTCAGAGCATTTCCCACATCAGAGGGAAGTATCAACACTAGCTGCTGGTCGTATATCATGTGCATGCTGGTTTCCCTCTCATGGAAGTGATGGCGAGTTGTTTTTGAATGATTTAAAGTAAAACTGCATAATATTTCCCTTGTTCTATTCTATACTTTGCATTATTTTCTTGTTTTTCTTTGTAGCAGCCAGGAGGCGGAAAAAAAATACTATAAGATATGGTGCACTGCAACAGAAAGGCTTTCCTGTGCAGGTAAAAGCCACAACGTGAAAAAATGCCACTGATCAACAGTTTGTGAGAGACCATATCCTGTTTTTCTGTAACAGTAGAAAGCTTTTTGCAGAGTGGAACACGAACTGTGAATCTTCACATTTCTAAAAGCCATCACTAACAGGACAAAGGCAACGTTAACAGCCGTGACACACGGCATTCAGTTCCTGCCAAAGCAAATTTGTAAATGACATGTTTTGGCATGTTTGAGAGGTCTTCAGTATCCTGTGGCTGTTTTGCATCCTATCTGTTCTGCTGCCCACAGGCCCCTGCATTCATTAGCAGCCCCGGACCATAAATGCTGAGAGACACAAATAGGCTAATCTGTCCAACGAACATGCAAAACACACCAACGTTTTCTAGCAGAGATCAGGTTCTTTCAGACCAGCTATTGTTCTGCTCTCTTAAAAGCACCCTGAATTCAGTTGGCATGCCAGAAATGCTGCTAATACAGCCTCCCAGCCCTATTCTGACTGAAACAACAACAGATACATACAAGCACCACACACACGGATGAGAAAACACACTCACATGCTGTTGTCAGTGAGGAGTGCAGCTGTTGCTGTTTGTCCTCTCAAAAGAGCGCCAGTTTAGCCCAGTGAAACTAGACAGAGACAAATTTAAAGAAACCTCACTGGCTTCAAAAGATGGCATCGGTTTGTGGTTTAAAAACAATGGTTAGTGTACAGGGCAAAGTTTCCACTTGACCTAGTTCCAGCACAATCAGACAGGCTAACTTTAAGCATCATCATCGCCTCAGAGAATAACTACTGGCCAGAGGCGCAGCCAGAAATTTTTTATAAGGGTGGCCAGGCAATAATCAATGTACACTGAGGGGTGGCCGAAAGCAGATAGGCACCAGAACCTCAGGGTCAATCTACACTGTTCCAACAGGAAAATAAACCAGCAACACATCCATATTTTCTAAATAAACACTTTTCTACAGCCTTTGCTAACAAACAGACGCATATATCTAAACATCTGTAATTTCTAGATAACACGTATAGAGGATAAAACTCAGTTTTTAGTTCTGGGCCGTGAATTTTTTCCATTGTCATTATTCACCTACTTGTATCAATAAACATTCTGCATTAAATTAATATTTACAAGCACTAATATCTACATGAGTTGATTATTTGATAAGTTTTTATTAAAATTGTTATTTATCTTTGATTTCACTGAAGACTCCTAGATGACTTGCAGAGACACATGATTTTCTCTTTACCCCATATAACACAAAATCTAGTTCTGAAAAGAGCATGAATTCTGTCCTTATCATCTTTGATGTTAGTATATTGATGTGTATAATTAACCACAAAAAAATGAAATGTTTTGAATATTCCACTTGAGAGTATTACTGCTGCCCCCATCTGTATTATAGGGGGAAAAAATGGTAGGGGTGGCCAATGATTGGCTAAAGGCTGATTTATAATTGGAAACTAGGTCGTCTGCGTAGGTGTGAACAAAAAGACGCCCCGCCCCCTCTGCAGACACTCTGCTGCACCTCTCCCAAATTGTAGGTTGCCGCAGACAGGAGGCTGGCTTTTTTGGTTTTTATGACCGCAATTGCGGAAAACAACTCGTGAAGTTGGACCATCTAGAAGAGCGAGGTGTGCTTTAACGCTGCGACCCTTTTTCCACCCGGATCCCCGCTCTTTTTTGCTGTCATGCCCCTCTGTTGTCGGACAAACTTGCCCCCACTTCCTCACTGCCTCGGCCGTAGCTAGCCCCACAGCATATAGCGCAGACCACACTCAAAATTGAGCATAAATCAAAAATGTCTGCATCAAGCTCACTGACACACACTGCTGCAGTAGTATAACCAGCCTTTTAGGGGGGCCAGGGGTGGCCATGGCCCCCCTAAAAGGCTGGTTCTAGCTCCGCCCCTGCTACTGGCTGCTTATTTATCCATCTGTCATTTAGACTTAGATTTATAAGTATAAATTAAAAGAAAATTCGTTTAGAACAGCTCTCTAGACACTTTCATTTAACTTTATTTTTTTATTTAATGCAGGAAAGAGATGCTGACAAATATGTCTACTCATTTATGACAGTCGTGTAGTCCAATAGTACAAAGTACTTCACTATAAACCACCTGCCTGGGAATGTATATGCAGGTTACGGTTGTAAAACACTACATGCTTGAGTCCACAAGTTTTTTCTTCCCACGTAGTCCAACTCAGACAGTCGAAACAAAGCTGTTTCGCTACCTAGCTAAAACCCCTCCAGTAGAAAGGTAGCTAAGTTTAAGCTAAGTTTGAGGGCTAACGGCTAGCAGAGAAGCGGTTTATATGCGGGAAAATAGGTCCTAGAAGGACACGGATAGGGATAAAAACCGGTCGTTTCAACTCTAAACTACGACATAACGACACCGCACCATTACCTCCTCCACCCACTGTGTAGTGGAAGTTGTCTAGCGCTTCACCATCCTCTGCGTGTGACCGTTTGACAGCCACTGATTTCCCACAGACTGATAACTTCTTTCTAACTGAAGTCAAGTTAAACCCTAAATAACAGAAAGTTTGGGGGAACTCACCTGTTGTTCCCACTGGGTAGTATGTTCTCAGAGGTAAGCAGAAAAGTGTGCAGTGTTCCCTGTTCAAGTTAAGGAGTTATACACTTGACAGACATCGACCTTTACAGCCCAGTGTGTCCCAGCAGTAACAGACAACAACTGAGGGGTTTCCTCCGCTCCCTCTGCTGGGACGCCGCGCAGAGATAAGCCCCGCCCCTCACTGCGGATTGGTCAGATTTGGGGACAGTGCAGATTAGGCCAATCAGAAGGAGCTTTTCATTTTGCCTGCCCAATGGCTACGGATTAAATCATGTGTTGATTAGAGTAGTCTGAAGAGGTTTAAGGAGCTTTATCTATGAGGGATAAAGGAAAGCTTTGATTATTATTAAGGTTAGTTGTAGTAGTAGTATTTTACATTCTCTATTATTTTGGATTTATTGCTATTTACATTGATTTAAAAGTCATAATGAAAATAAAATCATGCTGGATTTTTAATTGTAATGTACCTTAGTCTATTTTTTCTTGTTTTTCTTTTTTTTTTGGTGGTGGTGGTAGGGGGGTGTCATAATTGTATCATTCCTGGAATATCCTGGAGTTGATCTTCCTCTATAAGATACTATGACAAAACAATGAAAATTAAGGTTAGTTAATCTATTGTTTTCTTTTTGAATGATCAGTGACTAACATTTTAATCATGTTTTTCTTTTAATTCTTTAAAATGAATAAATATACAGAGGGAAAAACATATTATGTTTACTGTTACTCGTAATATAGCCAATGGCTTTGTGTCATGAGACAATATTGCTCTTTACTCAGGGCATCATAAGGTCAGGGGGTGGCAAGAGCAACAAAAACAAGTCTGTGGTAAGTGGGTGGCAAACTTTCTTGTTCGCATTATTAGAGCAATATAGCTATACACCACAGGAGACGATGTCCCAAAATGGGAGATAAGCATCTGTAGTTTCAACAGAATCTTAAGTGGGTTTGATCATCTCTTGTTCAAAATGTATACTACTTACACAGGTCCTATTTAAATTGCACAATGCAGCAATGCATCTATCGTTTAAGCAGAAAAAGAGCAATGTCTTTGTGCTATTTGAAAGGCAGGTAAACACACTAATTTCATTGTTTGAAAATCAAAACAACTGACATGTTTAACATTTTTTTATGAATGTTCTCTTAGGCACTAAATACTTAATATCACCATACTAATAGTCCATCCATCCATCCATCCAACCATCCATCCATCCATAGGAGTTGGCAGTCCATCACATAGACAGCCAGAGCAAACACCAATATAATCACACTATCACTCCTCAGGGTTTTCCCCAACTACTTTCAGGCTGCCTGTTAACATTTTCATTTTCCCTTTAAAAATGTCTCAGCTTTAAACCAAGACATTCTTTTATTTCAATACAAGGCTTAATGAAGCTGCCACGAACCATGGACAAGCCTTGAAAAGCTCATTGTTCTAAGGCACGCTCAGGGTGAGCTAACAGGGCTGGTTAGGTTTGATGTTACACAGCACATTACTATCCTCCTCTTGTATCAGTAATTGCTGTTATTTTGTTACAGAATCACTGAGAGTAAATCAAGACACAGAAATCAAGATGCAGATTTGATACAATTTGCATAACCAAAGCAGAGAAATATTTTTTCCAAGTACTGAATTACCTTTAATCTTTGGATTTGAAAAGGAGTAGATATTTCCAGGTTATAAACCTTCTAATACTGTCCAAACCTGACACCTGGCGGTGAGACCTTGTATTGTCACCATGTCCACTGCAGCAGTGGGATTCCTGCGACACTTTGTCAACTCAGATCAGAAATTTTCCTCACAAGCAAACACTGCAGAGAGATTAAGAGGAGAACAGCTTTTTTTTTTCTTTATCATTCATTCAACTCACTATGCAAAAAAAATGGCTGCAGGCGACTCAAGCAAGAACAACTACTTTATCAAAGCCACATGCAAAGTAGGGA
This sequence comes from Cyprinodon variegatus, assembly GCF_000732505.1. Classification (NCBI taxonomy): domain Eukaryota; kingdom Metazoa; phylum Chordata; class Actinopteri; order Cyprinodontiformes; family Cyprinodontidae; genus Cyprinodon; species Cyprinodon variegatus. Next base: position 38,450 of record NW_015151016.1, on the reverse strand, counting down.
AATTTACATCTAATGCCACCAGACAGATTGCCACAAAACTGTAAATTACTATTGTATTGTTGAATATATTGATGTGTGGTAAAACAACCATACAAAATAAATGAAAAATAAATACTAAAACTTATCTATATGCTATTCATAACAAAAGATGATGTCTAATGATTTAAACTGTACACAGGCTGAATTTAAGGGGAGTTAATGACAAGCTTCACCTCTAGGTGGCAGCAGCTCATCACTTGACTCTTTATAAGCATAACAAAAAAAAACAACAATATTTATTTAACTCTATGCAGTGGTTGGCTGTGCATTTCTGCATGTTTTGTTAGTGTTTTGTTTGATCCTATTTGATGATCACAGTGCAGCTGAGGGTGGAGTTGACAGCAAAGTCTCAGAGTATTTCAGGATTGTCTCTGTTAATTATATTAGACATAAAAAAAAGTGGTAGCAATTTGGATTCCTGTGTAAATAAGTCCTTAAATGTATTACCATACTGCTTTGTCTGGCCTTGCTGCTGCTTCATTATGCTTTATAAATAAAGTGCTATACAGTAAAATAAAAAAAAAGATTAGCAGCTAAAACAGTCAATATTCAACAGCACCACAGTTAGTCGCAATGATTGCTTTTCCTCAGCTTTACCTGGGCTGAATGTATTAAAAGTCATTAGCAGTAATAAACACTATGTGTTCATTTGAGGCGATTTTATGACAATGCTCTACAAGGGATTACCGTTCACTGTAATGCCTCTTGGCTTTAAACATTAAAAATGGTAGATTAAATTACTTTTTCTCATTTAAATTTGAATGTCTTTGTTGTAAGTGGGAAAATAGCATAGATGAACAGAGCAGCCTCGGGTTATGATGTTACTATCTTTCCTCACAGGCCATCATACAGATAATTAGTTAACATGACAGCACTAAGATGGATTTTAGAAGAATAGAATAGCAGCTGTTTTGGGATTTCAGTCATTTTCTTTCCTTTAGGCAAAACTATCTGCCTGCATGTTCCAGGGCACTTCCCAATCGTTTAATTGAACTTACTAAACAAACACTGTGTCCAGGACCACTGTAGACTGGCTACATTGCTCCAATAGTGCTTGGATTTTTATTAAGGTGCCAAGGTACGAAGATGAACCCCCCCGTGGGGCCAGCTCCCCTAAAGGTCCACACCTGTTCCTTTGAGGCCCATACTATCTAAACCTCAAACATGGCTAGAGATTCTCAGAGTCCCCCCAAAAAAACAGGGAGGAGCCCCAACAGGGCGGCCCTCTCCTGTTTGGAAGCTGTCTGGAATGTCTAGAATATACTGACCCACACTGACCCGTTGAAACAGCCAGAATCCAAAGCACCAGTCTGACAAAGCAGGTACACCAAGTCTCTAAACACTTACTGTCCGATTCAGCTTATTCTAAATTCTCTAACTCTTAACCCAGACACTATTTTATCACATCCTACTATCTTTACACAAAACCATGCCAAATCCAACCCTACCCCAGGTCATTAAAGGGGTGATAGAATGCAAAACCAAATTCATAGATGAATAACGATAGTTCAGTGGGGGAAATGGACGTACAGAGAAGTTCAAACCCCATCAACACCTCCTTTCTCTGCAAATCTCACAATTCTAAACTTCCACCATAAAAGGGGCGAATTCAAACAAAGCACCGAGTTGACATCAGTTCAGGATGAAGCCTTATTTGGTTCTGGCCTGTACTTTTGTCACGCCTCAAAACTGGCCTACAGAGCATCCCACTGGATCAGAAGATCCCTGCAAAGTTTGAAGCTCAGCTGTTCATTTGCTCTAAGCATTTTATTGAAGACAGCTTTCAAAATCTTGGACAGTTCAAAGCAGGATTTGCTAAACTTCTTTTACTGAAATAAGGGTCTGTTCCGACCGAAAGGCCATCACAACCACAAGCTGTAAGTATGATTCTGTCGCTAAGCTGTTGATAGCAATGCTAATATATATAGGGTGACCAGTTTTGGGTTTCTGAAAAGGAGGACAGTTTTTTTGGTGGTGGTGATGGGAGGGCTGCTGGGCCGCTGAGTGAACCAGACCGGGCTTTTCGAACCAAGCCTTCGGCTCCGGAGCTGGTCCGGGAACCCCGGCCGTGTGGGACGGAGTGACCAAACCTGACCCGGTAACGGTATGCTCCCCCCCCACCTGCCTTACCGGGCATGGTAAGGCAGGCGGGGGGAAGCATGTGTCCAGGCTACTGTCACTGGGTCTGGTTTGGTCGCTCCGTCCCCAGTCCTGACCAGCCACAGAGCTCATGGGTCGGTTCTGCTGCACTGTATCCTGGACGATTTTGAAATTTTTCCCCGGAAATTTTTTAGGTATGAAAGCGGAAAAAAGAGGACGTCTGGTCACCCTACCATATCAACAATTTCAATGTTTCAGTGAGTGAGTGCTTGTTGCTATGATGTGTCTTTGNCCTACCATATCAACACTTTCAATGTTTCAGTGAGTGAGTGCTTGTTGCTATGATGTGTCTTTGTTCAGCAGCTTCACACATTGTAAACCAACCAATCAGCACACAGCTCATCTAAATACTCATGAGCATACCATAAAAGGAAGATAACTTATTGTTTCATTCTAGGGCTTTTAACCAGGCTTGCATTAGGGCTCAAAGTTACAGCAAATATGCCATTTTCAGCCCAACCAATATTATACACACTCTACTCAGAGACTTTAAGGACCAGCACCAAATACCCTATATCATCATTCTATGACCTCTTTAAAGGTATAGTGGAGGTTGTTCTTTTTACAGGTGGATCATCAAAATAAGCGGTCCTCCTAATTGTCAATCATTCTTGTGATATGTTTACGTAAGGTCTTCCTATGCGCTGGTCCACATTTTCACTTACTCGTGGAAAGTTTGACATAGTGGAAACATTTAAATCTTCTTTTTGAAAGTAAACATGCTGTGATGCAAACAGCAACTTTTAAACAGAGCATGCATGAGGAAAAATGTGATCCTGCATGCCAGACATGGGCAATGTGGAGTCAACAAGTCATCTCCATGTCATGTATTTAATCTACCTAGCCAATTAACCAGGTGAGTCCAATCTGCACAGGTTAATTCACGGTGAAGATTGGACTCACCTGCTTCAGTGTCTGGGTAGAACAAATACATGACATGGAGATGACTTGTTGACTCCACATTGCCCATGTCTGCTGCTTGCTCTCGCACACGTTTAATAGGCGTTCCCTCTTGGGAGCGGGCACAGGGTTGTGTATGTGCTTTCTTTTTTAAAGTGGAGAGGGCGGGTCTTTTCAAAAATTTGTGAAAATCCTCCACTATACCTTTAAGTGAATGTGTAGTGTCCCTAGGGACAGCAACACCCAGGATGTATCCAAATATTGAAGTCAAGTCAGTCCTATTCAGTTTTTTTTTTCTTAGAAGCAGAGAGATATTCTCCCCAAAAGAAACTAAATCTTACATTGCTTTATATTAAGTCATTCTTATAATAGTTTTGTTCTTGCGGATAACTTGTTGATTTTTTAAAACTTGACTTAGAGCTAGAAAATGTGTGCGGAGTCTATTCATTTCCGGATCTATGGTGTTATTTTTGTTTTTATTTAATTCAAAAAAAAAAAAGCGGATGGAAAATAATCTAAAAATTAGAATTAATATATTGGAGAGAAAAAAAATCCCACTG
>NW_015151016.1:18925-32787 GCF_000732505.1 Cyprinodon variegatus | reverse complement strand
TAATATTTTATAGTCACAATTGAGGAGACTGATAGGCCGATATGAATCACAATGCAGTGGATCTTTAGATTTTTTCAATAATAGGGAGATTGAGGCTTGTGTCATTGTTGTGGGGAGAGCTTGCTTGACCATTATTTCTCTAAAAACTTTTAGCATCAGAGGGACTAGTTTGAGGGCAAATGTTTTAAAAAATTCTATTGGACAACCATCTGGTCCAGGACTCCTGCGGGACCTCATCTTTTTGATGGCATTGTTTATTTCCAGTAGTGATATGTCTGACTCTAGTCTAAGTCTGTCTGAATCTTCTACAGTTGGTAATGGTAGTTCACTGAAAAAATCCTCAATCTGTGCTAGATCATTGGTTTCTGAGGTGTATAGGTTTTCATAATATAATTTAAATTTCAAATTTATTTCTTTCTGATCAGTATGTACATGTCCATGTTCACCTTCAATTGCTGTTATAAATCCAGCTGTTGCTGATTGCTTTAATTGGTGTGACAGAAGCTTGTTGGCTCGGTCACCATATTCATAGTATGTTGCACGGGACCTGAGATGGAGGTCAATAGCCTTAATGTTGGTGACTACATCAAGTTGACTTTGAAGAAGGGTTCTCTTTTTATAAAGATCATCAGAAGGTGAAATGGAATGAAGTTGATCAATTTCTTTGATGCTATCAATTAACTCCGAGGCTCGCTTATTTCTCTCCCTTTTCTCCCCCGCAACAAAGGAGATTATTTGTCCCCTTAGATAAGCTTTTAAGGTTTCCCAGAGTATGGAGTAACTTATCTCTGGGGATTCGTTAAGCTCTATGAAGAGATCTATCTGCGAATTGATGAATTCAATAAATGTTTGGCTTGATAATAGTCTGGGATTAAGTCTCCATGGAAAAGAAGAGGTCACATTATCTGGAAAATGAATTTTCAAAATCACAGCTGCATGGTCAGAAATCACAATGCTGCCATATTCTATATCAGAAATCAAGGGAAGTAATTTTTGGTCGACAAGAAAATAATCAATTCTGGAATAACTTTGGTGCACAGGGGAGAAGAAAGAGAATTGTTTAGATGTTGGGTGCTTGAATCTCCATGGGTCTATTATTCCATAAGCATCTAGAAAGTCATTTATACATTGGGCTGACTTGTTTGGTGTGGTAGTTTTAGGGCTGGAGCGGTCGAAAATTGGCTGTAAGGCGCAGTTCAGGTCCCCTGCTAGTAATAGTTCATGTGAATCAAGATCTGGTAAGAGGGAGAATAAGCTTGTAAAGAAATTTGCATTGTCCCAATTTGGGGCGTAGACGTTCGCCAGAACAACAGGTCTGTTAAATAGTTTTCCTTGTGTAATGACATAGCGTCCGTTTTTATCTCTTATGGTTTTGGTCTCAACAAACTGGACATCTCTGTGAAGCAAAATAGCTACTCCCCTGCTCTTACTGTTAAAATTTGAATGAAAACACTGAGTGAACCCTCCTCTAAGAAGTCTAGAATTGTCCTTATTCAGCAAGTTTGTCTCCTGTAAATTGACATTTGGAAAAAAGGTTTTGCTATCAGTGTGAAAATATGTTTATTTTACTTTAAAAATTGTTTTCCCCTGTCAGATTGCTTTTTTTTTCTTGAATTTCATAAAAACTCCATAGAAATCCACATTAGAAAGCAAAGTGAGGAGGAGCAGACAGTCGGTGCCAGAAAGTATTGAAGTTGTCATCAGAAAGCATTTTGGGCTTTCTGTTGTGAGAAACCCATCTGGGCCATCTGTTGTCTTGGTTTTTTATTCTGTGGAGCATCTCCTACTGTATACAGTAAGTTTTAGGTTCTTTGGGTCATTCCATAATTATTTGTCCAAATTCTTACTCCAAAAGCTAAACTTTGTACCAGCAGATAGATCGGTGTCCCATTTACTGATAGGAAGTGAGATTCTTAAATGAACTTTTGGAGGTTTTATGTTAAATTTAGAGAACTATTTAGACAACTTAAAAACAGGTTATACACATAAGATAAGACAGCAATAATAAAAAAAAAGCAAAGTTACTAATACTAGAGGACAACATAATAAAGATTCTAATCAGTGAGGTATGTCAGATATGAAGGTTGAAGCTTAATTTCAAACCCAGTGGGATAACTAAACAGGAATTGGTTCATGTTGGAGTTTTAAACTTGGTTCATAACAAAACTAAATTTAAAACTCTTCTTCTGGAGAACCGGAACATCTTCTTGGTAATTTATTTTTTTTAGTTACTCCATTGAACCCTGCTTAAAATTCTTTGCAGCTCCTTTTCTCACCTGCCATTGTATCCTCATTGGGTTTTCTGATGCTCTTTCTTCACCAATGTTCTCTAAATTACATTTAAAGCCTTGAAATAACAGTTGAATATATATTTATAGTTTACACACATGATAACTTCATCTTAGGTAACTTCTTATGGTCCTCGGTTGAAATGGATTTTCTTTAAAAATCCATTCATATCAGAGGTATTTTGTACTAATTTATGTAGGTTTACATCATAAAATAAAATAATTAAAGCATTACCTTAACACAAAAGGTGAAAAGGGTTGTGTAAACTTTTGCAATGCACCGTTATTTAGTTTACTTATTCAGAACAAGTTTACAAGAAATATACTGTACCAAGAGACTTAACAAGACAGGTGTAATGCATGCACATACATAGCCTGGTTTGATAAATAGCCTATTTTTCAAGTTCTCCCACTTAGAAATCATGGAGGGGTGTGAAATTGTCATTGTAGGTGCATGTCCACTGTCAGAGACATAATCTAAAAAAACAATCCAGAAATCCCAATGTATGTTTTTTTTTAAACTATTTATTTGTATGATGCAGCTGCAAAGAGTATTCTGCATACCAGTCAGTTTGAACAGTTTTACCGGATGAAGGCAGGATTGTGTTATTAAAAGAAGCAAGGGCCTTTCCTTGAAAGACATGAAGCACCATTTATCTGGCATAAAGGATGCTGTCACAGATTTAGGAATTATTGATGATCTGACAGTAAAGAGAGAATGAAGAGTGATTTGGCAATGAATGTTCATTAATGGGGGAGTGAGAGGTTGGGAATATGGGGATCTTTATCTTACCAATCTATTTATTTTTTTAGGCAACTCAATTTACAGATTTGAGGGTTAGGAAAATGCGGTTTCTCAGTGTGAAAACTATCAACAAACAGTGCATTCAATTCTGATTAACCTCATTAGTATCATTATTTCCTTCAGTGCTGTTTTTCAGTCCTCTTGTACGGAAAGAAGTAAGTTGCATTCTTGTTTTACACAGAAGGTCAAGTGAAAATAGCCTCAAGTTCACTGTCCATCGCACACAGCAGATAATCAGAAACAGATCAAAAGTTAGAGATTAAGGCCAGTTTTTCCCCTAAACAAGGACATCCAATTGTTTGTGTTCATCTGCTCCCAGGATGGGGATTGAAATAAGCTTAATATTGACGATTTTGCTGTTGTCAGTCAAAGGTGACTTCAGGTCCCCGCTTGGAGAATAATTGCTCCAACCTGTTTGTCCTTGGCCTCTTGGGGAGCAGAAAAAAAACACCTTTAAATCTCCTGATGTCCATACTTGGCTAAATGTAAGATGCATGATTTCATTTGTTTTACCGTAATCCCTGTTACCCATGTTAAGTTTTCACAACCCCTGAACCTTTTTAACTCTGTGGGTATGTGGGTGAAATAAAGGTGCTTTGATCAGAATAAATCTTAGTAGTTAGGATGCTTATTTCAGTATTAAAAACATGTCGATGGCTGCATCATGCTGTGGGGTGCATTTTATTTGGCTGGAAGAGCTTAGAGTTGCAAGAAAGCTGGATGGAACTAAATTCAGAGAAATTCTGAAAGAAAAGGCGTTAGAGACTGCAGAACTGTTCATTCTGGGGTAGAGGTTCTCCATCCACATGGATAATGTACCCACACATGCTGCAAACGTGAGAAAACTAATAGGGGACGAATACTTTCTAATTCCCTGTATCAAGTTAGACAGTTGATTAAATTCTTAGTAGTTCCTCCTTTCCCTCTTCTGACAGATATGGAAAAAATCTTGCTGAAGGCAAAGGGAATAGTGAGTAATATATCAACATTTACATTTGGGTGAGTCAGATTTGAAAAGGTGCCTGATTAGATATGAGGAAGCGTTGTTTCTAAATGTCATCTCTCTAGTTTGATGAAAAGGTTTTTTGTCGACCTCTGGAACAGGTGCACTACTATTTCCTCACAGATTTCCTGCAGAGAGACATTAGAAAGTAAGGACAAGATTTATTGAAAACATTTATAACTAAGGGGATTTTTGTTCTTGTTGTTATTGGGTATTTTATTATCACAGTGGAGCCACATGTTCAAAAAAAGCTGAATCCTAATCGGTATGTAGTTTTCTTTCTTTAGGTCTTGTTGGAGTTCCCTGCTAGAACTGCAGGTCTGACCTGATTTTGAAGTGTTTATGGAAAAAATAGTGCATCAGCCAAACTCCCAGTGGGGGGCAGCTTCTGATTTTGGTGACAATAATCAACCCACAGAGCTTCCTTGAAAAGATAAAAAGAGAAAAATCAGTTATCTAGGCTTATGTGTTGCATTCAGTGTTAGCAGTGGATGAAAATCTAGAGCGCAAAACATGAAGAGGCTTTTCTCCTCACTCAGTTTGTATACTGATGTAAACTCAACACATAAAAAGAACAATATTTTAAGAACTTTCAGCAATATTGTGGGTTTATTACCCACTGATACCTTATTTAATCCCTGCACATGATAATTTGATATTTTATGGAAGAGGATTAGGGCCATTAAAAAAAGGAACACTCAAAAAAAGCTTTTGAATTCTGATTTTAATTCTGAGTTCTGACGTTAATATCAGAATTCTGACTTTAGTTTCATAACTTTATTCTCTGAATTCCGACTCAATTCCCTCAGAGTTCCAACTTTGTCTCAAAATTCTAACCAATCCGGAACTTCATCTAAAAATTCTGACAAATTCTGACCTTAATCTTGGAATTCTGACCTAATTCTCCGAATCCTGATTTTTTTATCTCAGAATTCTGACTTTATTCTAAGAATTCTGGTTTGATCCCAGAATTTTGAATTATTCTCAGGATTCTGACTTTATTCTAAGAATTCAGACTTTAATCTCAGAATTATTAACTTATTCTTCTAAAATAAATTCAAGGTTCAAATTAATCTCACTGTCGATTTTAGAATTAAAGGTCAAATTAAATAGGACTCTATCAAGAACCCCTAGGATTATCATTATGATAAAATGATAAAATTAAACGTTGTCTTAACTCTATGAGGATGATCCTCAGATCAAATTCAAAAGTCTGAGAATAAAATCAGAAATTTGAGATTAAAGTCAGAATTCTGAGGTTAAAGTCACAAATCATTAAGTTTGTTGTTTTGTTGAGTAGCTCTTTTTTCATTCGATGGCATTTCTGTTTAAATCCATTGAATGTGGAATATCTAAATGACCAATTCTACTTGAACTTCCGCCTACAGCTAAAATCAATGTTTGTCATGTTATAATTGTTAATATATGGTCGGCCTCTGCAGATGGACGCTCACACTGAGCCTGGTTCTGCTTGAGGTTTCTTGCTGTTAAAAGGGAATTTTCCTCTCCACTGTCGCTACAAGCATGCTTAGCGTGAGGGATTGCAGAGAGTAAATGAATCGATGCGATCAGCTGGTTTTCCTTAGGTAGAAAACATTGAACCAGTCTAACTGTATGATCTGGTTGAATTCCCTCTGTAAAATGGCTTGAGATGACATGTGTTGTTAATTAGTGAAGTATAAATAAACAGAATTGAATTAAATAATCTATAAAGCCCAGAGATTATTTAAAACCCAGTTTAAGATTTTGTAAAACCTTTACATTTCACCTAGAGGTAATTCCTCAAAAACAGTCCTTTTTAACAACTTTGAGGTGGTTCTGGAGAACCTCTGATTGGCAGAAGTTTAAAATCTGGGGACAGAAGGAAGGACAGCATATTCACACAAATAAGGTTTCCATCCTGTATTTAAATTAAAATGGAGTTTGGACCTGGACCTCTCTGTAAAAATAGGCCAAGTGCTCCAGAGTGCCTGGCAGTGGGCTCCTGCTATTAGGTTTTTTGAGTTACAGAACAGCTGCACATGCACATCCATGTTGATGTTAAACAGCAGTCATTCTCTCATCTGCCAGGCTCTGCAGACTTCAGTTTCTCTCGTTGGATCTTTCTTAGTATTTAATGTAATCTTCCTGGCCATAACACTCCCTGTTGAATCTGCTTCCCCTCCTGTTTGTTCTTTTGTTTCCTAAATCCATAATTTAGGACCATTTCCTCCTTTATTAAAAGATGCAAAACCATTGCATCATATTCTCCATTTCTAAATTAATCATTTTAATAAATGCATTACTGCAAACATAATAAACCTTTTAATAAATAACAAACCTGTAAATATACAGTAATATATTTATATTACTATATATATATTTTAATGTATTTATTAATGTTTTTCAATGCTGCACTTTAAAAAAAGAAATTGTCTAGAGCTGTTTTAAATGAAATTTCTTTTTGTTTACATTTGTGTATAGAAAATGACAAAATAAATCTGTCTAAGTCTAAGTCTAAGTTAAGTCTTACACAGTTTACTCTTTAAACCGTCTAACTAAAAACCACACTGAAGACATGCCCTTCAGCAAGGCTGACTTTAGCATTAGCGTGTTTGCTTACCTACTAATTTAATTACTGTTGAAAAAGTTAAAAATCCTTACATCTGTTGTGTGCCGTATGCCCTGCATAAACTGTATAAAAAACAAACTATTACAAATGAATCCCTAAAAGTGAAGGTAATAATTTGCAGTTAGTTTGATTGAGTAAATATACTTACACAAAGAGAAATTAGGTATGGTCCACTGAAACTCAAAATATTCAATACAGAAAGGGCTCCAGCTGGGATCAATATCAATGCTCCTCCATCCACGCTGCTTTTCTGACTTCTCCACAGTTGCTCTTACAAATAATAAACAGCAGGGTTAACAGGGCTGCACACTTTGTCAGAATCAAATAGCTGACCTTTTGGAACAGGAACATAAAGAAAATATAATAATAGTTAATACACAGATTTAAGAGCTAATTTTTAAACATTGTATTTGTATTTTCTTGTTGCAAGGTTCCATTGTTCTGAATCAGAGCAGGTACTTCCTGGTTCATGTGCACACTATGATGGCCAAAATCTTATTTTAGCTGAAAAAAAGAAGGATTTATCTGCTTCAACCATGATTGTAATTGTATTTTCTCGCCACCAAAATTATTTCTTCGAACATATTACAGCTGTAAAACAAAAAGGTTTTATTGATGGAAAAGGTATGAATTGTTGCAAAGATCCAATACTTTTGATTCACTTCAAAGAGACCCTGTCATGCACCATGCCTATAGTAGTATTCCTCCTGATAGTTTTTACTTAGTCCTTCTTAAGCCAGAAACATTTTTTTTCCGCTGGGTGCATTCAGCAGACAAAAACATTTTCTTACACAGTCACATTCTGCAGGGTGAACTTACTTATGCCTTCATCGACTCTGCAGCTTTAGCAGCTTTAGCTCCCACTTCAGTGAACACCAATGTTCATGTTGTATTCTGAGTGTTTTATCTTTCTTAGCATTAAATGATTTTTGCACTTTTTTTTTTTACACTCGATCTTGGATTTTTTTCCTTTTTGTTCAGTTGTAGTGTGAGACAGCTTAGAATTAGTGTGAGGTATTGCCTTCAAGTCAATGAGTTGATGCAATAACCTGGTTTTCCTTAGATAGAAAACTTTGAACCAATCTGCCTGTATGATCTGGTTGAATTGTCTCTATAAAGTGGATGGATTAGTCTAATCTAGAATAATCTAGAGTAATCTAGACTAACCCATCTACAGTAGTTTAGATTAGACTGGATGGATTAGTCTAATCCATCCAGTCTAATCTAGATAGGTTAGACTTTTTATCCTAATCCATCAAAAAAGTAACCCCAGGGCATGATTCCTCCACCACCATGCTTTAGATATTTAGACAGATTTAATTTAGTCCTTTTGTACACACAAGTGTAAACAAAAAGACATTTCATTAAGTACAGCAATCTGGACTATTTTTTTTTTTTTTAATAAGGTAAACAGCAGTGATAAAAACATTGTGATGGAAAAAAAGTGATGTAAACATATGACCGTATGGTTACAGTTCCAATATTCAGGTTTTTTTTTGTGTGTATGTCTGTTTCGGTCTGTCTGGTGATGTGTTTTGTCATTTCTTTAGGGGGGAGGGACAATCATTAACTGCCCCTTATTTTAAACAGAGGGGTGTAGACTTTTCTAAGCCACTGTAACTTATAAATGTTCCTTGCTGCACTACACAAATAACAAATTAGAAAGAAAAAATAGCTAAAGCAACATCTACAGTTAAAATCTAAAAAAAATATTTAAGCAGAATTTATTTAACCAATTAAAAGTAACTTATGTTATTAGAATCGTATTTTATTAACATTAAAACAAACTAATATGGTTTATTTATATATAAGGAGTTTAGATGACAAACTGACTAATATTTAACACCTTCCAAAGTTGTGTTATGACACGTACAAATGTAAGACGACAAATATTAACAGAGGGAATATGAGGGTTTTGTGTAGGCAAACTTGTGAGAAAGAAAGCAAATAATAGAATCTATAGGAGGAAAGTGGAGGGAAACAGACCAAACCAAAGCATTGCTGAGTTATTGTGTGCCTATATTTGAGGCTCCATGATCAGATTAACGTCAGACATAAAGGCTGCGAGGGCTTGTGGAACGGAAGTAGATAAGCATTTGGTATTTGCTTAGAAAATGAAAGTGTGTTCTCATTCTGAAGTCCAATTTTTGTATAACTTTGTTGCAGTGATGTTAAACAAATCAGAAGATAAAAAGAAAACAGCCAAACTGAATCCAGCTTTGATTAAAAAATGTAGTTCTAATTAATAAAAAATGCAGGCAGTTATTTTATCCTGAGGAGCATTGAAGCCTGTTTCTTCCATATTGCTTCTCTGGTGCCTTAAAAAAAAAAGAAATCAAATCAAATGATTTCCACTGCCCTTAAAAAAAAAAACAATAGAAAAGAAAACACCAATCTTAACTACAAAATATATAGTTTTCAAGTTCCATATTTTTTTCAAAATTCCCTTAAATTATGACTATTATTTACCAAAGATATGTACACAGAATCAGTCAACCTTTTTTACTCTAAATAGAGTATTTACAACTATATTGAGTATAAATCTGTTCAAGTTCAGACTTAATAGTGAAAATGAAAAATTTGACTGACATGCAGTGTAAATTTTACTCTATATGGTGGGAGTACCCGCCAGTCTCTCTTATTTTGACACTAAAATGAGTAAAACTAACAAAGAAAAGTTGACACCCGCTGTGGAGTAAAATTTACTCTAATTTGGAGTGGGAACAAATGTTATCTGAAACAGAGTTGTATTAAACTTTGTAGGTGCTAAAGTAACAATTGTTTATTTTTTTTTTTTTTTACTGCGTAGGTATTTTGCTGTTGTTGCTTTCCTTGTGGCCTCTTTTTGTTCTTGTTGTGGTAACCCTGGTGCAAGATCACAGCTTTGCAGGTCTTCTATAGGACATTCTAATAAATCTATCCACACAAACACAACAAGACCATGTTAAATTTACAGAGCGTTACCCTATGAGTAATGATGATGGTTGAAGATAAGAAAATAATTGGTTGGTATCGATTTTAAGCTTTTGATATTGTAAATTACAGGAAATCATTCCTACCTGTGGTCATCAATCTCTATAACGCCTGCCTCAAGTGATTCAGCCCCCCCGGTAATTTACATTTATGCACTATTTTTGCACACCACGTATCACTTTACTTGGATTTATCACTTTACTTGGATTTATCACTTTACTTGGATTTTCACTTTATTTGGATTTATCACTTTACTTGGATTTATCACTTTACTTGGATTTTGACTTTATTTGGATTTAGTTTTTACATCTGCATAGATATACGTACATATATATATATATATACAGAAGAGCTATATGTGTATATATTTAATCTCTTTTTATTCTTATTTTTTATCTTTATTATATTGTATAGTTGGATGTGTGTATATATTATATAAAACTGCAACTGGAGCGTGTAACAAAGTAATTTCCCTCTGGGATTATTAAAGTATTTCTGATTCTGATTCTGATTCTGACTTATTAGATTTTATTTATGAAGCAGTCAGCCTGTGGCTTTAGAAAAAAATATATATTAGTAGTGAATAAAAAGCCTGCTAGACTGGAACGTGGCTTTCCCTTTAGAACTAATGTTAATGTCATGAATTAATGCCTGTTATTAGCTTCTGTTTGTGTGTAATGTTTATATGTTGTCTTATGTATTGATAATTCTGTAATTAATCGCATTGGGTCTTCAGAAAGAATAGTCTCTACTATGAGAGAAGTGCACATATAATTATCTAATATTCTTTGTAAAAGGTCAAGTAAATGTGTTCACCCCCTTTTTTGGTATTTTACTGTTTTGTTTCTTCACAACATTGAATAAAAAAAGATTTTTTTTTTTTTATGTTTGGACCATTTTATTTAGACGATCTGACTGTAATAAGAATCAAGCAGCAAATTGAACAAAATAGCAAAAAACCTTTGATAAAAACTCCTAAAGTCACAATTTTTGCAGAGCTTATACTGTAGCTGCAGGTCACGTAGGATGAGTCTCTGTGAACTTATTGGCAGGTTTGTTGTGGTCAAATGTGCTTTCTAGTTGAAGATGATGGATTTGATTAAACAACAATAAACATTCCCCAATCTGACTTGACTTTCCAAATTTTAACTTCATAACTTGTTTAAAGAGCTCATTGATCTTGATGGTTCGATGCTTCTGCTTAGTGTTTTAGAAATGCTATGTTTGTACGTACTGACGCTTGGATTGCTCACAACTGAACCTATATTCATTAATTACATTATATATGCAGGTAACTGCATTCAAATTTCTTAAGCCTTCATAGCAAGGCATCAGATACATATGCATTTGCCAATTTTATCTATTATTTTTATTTGAATACATTTTGCTTTCATTTTACATCATAATCTTATACTATTTTATCAAGATCCATTTCATTATGCTGGGTTAAAAATAGGTAATACATAATAAGCCAAGGCAGAGGAATTCTTTTGCAAAGGGTTGGATTTTGTACCAGATGATCTATCTTCTGTTTCCTCTGCTTCGTCTTTATCTCTGTCAGGACAGTTCTGTGTCTTCCTCTGATAAACTCTCCATGACCTTAAGACTTTTTTTTCTACTCTACCAGATCACTGCAGGACCTGCGTTCTGACTTTCCCCTCTGTAGGTTCAGAAGCAAAATGAGAAGTCAAAGCCGATTCCCCTCAGAGCTGCCAGTGGCGGCACTTACAGAGAGAAATCAATGTGAGAGAGAGCCGGCAGAACTCAGAGTTCTATTTCTGCAACACTATGGCTCATTTTCAAAACACACTCTGATGAAATCAGATTGATTTGCTCAGTATGAACGAGGGGAAGGGAGGCAGCAGCAGCAAAACAACAACATCAACATTGGCTCTGATGTTGTGTGACAACCACTATACAGTAGGTTAGTATTTAGTGGGACCGTGGAAGTAAGTTTTACAGGGTGGGAATTTTTTATTTGATGTAGAATAATTTTATTGTTAAAATTCTGACAACTATTGGACAAAAACACAAACTGATTTAAGCTAAAAACAGCTAAAGGAACGGTTTGGCATGAACCTAACTACATGGGCTGACTTCAAAAAAGTTCAATAACAATCCACTGGACTTTGCTTCGAAGTTTGAAGACATTTTGCTTCCCATCCAGGAAGCTTTTTCAATTCAAAATGTCTTTTACATAGGCTGAGATAACAAAACTCACACTAACTTTGAAGAAAGTGATGGGTTATATAAACATGACTCCTGCAGCATAACTAAAGCAAAACCTGGACTGGACCTTCTGGCATGTAAGTAAACCCAAAACAAAACATACAAACATTCCACCAAAACCTTTTTGAGAGGTATGACATAGAAAGTTCTTGACTTTGACCTAGTCAAAGCCCAGATCTTTATATGATTGAGATGCAGATGATTCGAACTAGATTTACATGCAGGTAACCCCTGAAATATCTATTGGTAAAAATGGAGGAGTTGAGCAAAGACGGGTGTTTCTAGCCAGGGGTCATTACCCTTCTAGAACTGCTCCTGGCCCCTGTTATGGTCCCTCTGCAGAGGAAAGGAAACCAAATCAATTTCACCTGATGGTACGTGGTGGCACAGAAACTGTAACAAATTGGTGTGTTAGACAAATGTAATTTTTATTTGATTTACAGTTTTTTGTTTTATTTATTTCATTTACTTTAGCAATGATTTGAAAATGAAGGTGTTTCACCTCTAACTTCAGCTGTATTGAGATAAGATCAGAATCTCCATCTGTTAGATCAGAGTCTCTAGAGCTTTGAGTGGATTTTTGGCGCTCTTGATACATTAAATAACGAACTATTGCCCCTTTCTTTCATTTTACTCATTTGCTCTTTGCCCCCATTTAAAAGCACCGGCTCCAACCTGACAACTCTGGTAAAATAAGCTTTGAATCACCACTGGGGCTAAATCTTTGTGGTAGAGGGCTACAGGAAGCTAAAGTGTGTAGGTAGAGCAGGAGAAATGTTGAAAATCTTTTTTTCTCAGTTATGAAATAACTAAAACAAGCTTAATGAATGCTCTTTACATGTCATAAATCATAATTTCATAGATAATCAGTCTCTGTAGATGTACCTCTGGTTTCCGGTATACATCTGGAACCTGATTCGTTTTGGTGTCCTTTCAAAAAATAAACCATGAATTATGAGAATACACAGGAAAAACAAACCTCACACTTTAACTATTTAGTTATAATGAAAATACTGGGTTAGAGTTATCAGATTTTGCCAGTGTTGAAAAGCAAACTGAAGCCTGACTGTGAAACCCTGATGGAAGCCGCATGGTCACCTCTGCTGCAGGCAGTACAGCTCCAGCCATTTTCCACTGGTACCGAGAGGCTGTTTGACTCCACTTTGTATCGCAGTCAGCTGGGGCTTCAGAGCATAATCATTAAGGAGGCGGCCATGACTCCTCGGTGCCAGGAGGAGCCGACCACTCGAATGCTGCCAGTGACTCTAACAAGGAAGGAAGACAACAGGGTCTACATGTTCAGTAAACAACTCCTGGGAGAGGAGAAGGCAATAAATGAGTGGCAGACGGAAGAAAAAGTGACGGTAGATAAGGAAGATTGAATGTAATGAGGTAAATGAAGCGAACGCTTGAACTTGGAAACAAGGTTCCAACTAAAAAAAAAAAAAAAAGGATGGAGGAAAATGAAAATGAACCGGAGACAAGACGGATGGAGCAAATGAACAGAGACAGAGAAGAGCAGAGTTAAAGATCTTTTGAAGGATGCTGCTGTCTCTACAGCTCAGTGCTAAAGTCTGGCAGCAAGGTCGCAGCGAGCAACAAGCACACTGCAGCAGTCACCCTTAACATTGATTTATGTCTTAATTAGTGCACTGTAATGATGCTGAAAACACAGATCATTTGTCTCTTTTAACGCACCCATATTGTACGGTTGCAGAACAAGGGGGTTCAAAACCAGCATGACTGAGGGAGAATATTAATGATTTAAGATCTCTTGCAAACTATTTCCCAAAGTTTTCAACCAGGATTATGCAAAGTTAGAAATTTAGACCAAACAAGCATATATAATAATCTTTATTTCAAAGCTCCATCCGCCTGTTCAATGTTAAGAATAGTTTAAAGTGGGCCAGGAAGAGGGAGACAGAGAGGTATTAGACAAAAAAAAAAAAAAAA